>NC_056734.1:793485820-793658320 GCF_019279795.1 Protopterus annectens
ACAGGGTATTTTCTACTTCTTCTTCTCCTCTGACTGTGGTTACTTATTAGTGCTATTAGTGCTGTGATTCCTGGTGACAGGAAGATCTTTGAAGTATGTTTTAATTACATCATGTATCGTGCATGCTGGATCCGGGGATGTAAGTCCCAGTTTGTGTCTTAAAAATAAAATGAGGTAATGCACAGTTTAATGATATTGGAAACAGTGTCAAAGAGGAGGAGATGTGCCTATTATCTCCAGTCCGGTGTACTGTTTTTAGCACTTTTCTTGGAATGTATGAAGTTTGTGTGGGAAGCCATGGACATACCTCTCAGTCTCTCACAGCAAGAAATATGGAGAAAGCCAAAAATGATGGTGGGACAAAGGCCCCAAAATAGGGACAGATTTTAAATATTGCTCTTATAAACTCAGATATTTGCTATAATAGGTTTTGCTCTATTATGCATTTTGTGATGGATATGAAGTCTTAAATTCAAATGTCTGCCATTTATTTATTATTTATTTTGCATCACAAAAGACATATGAGGAAACACTAGACCGATGTAGGGACACTGGATGTGAAAGTCTGATTTCTGACAGTATGTGGGCTATGCTCAAGACTTCTGGAGAGAGCCAGAGTTAACACCAGATGACACCAGTTTTTCTTTTTAAATATTACTGTAATCCATTTATAAAGTTAAAAGAGCAGCACATTCTGTATCTGGATACGTTTCTAGAGCAATAAGAATGCTACTCTAATAGCTGACATTACTGAATGGCTGTAATTTTTGAGGAACAGTGACAAATCCGGGAAGTCTGTAAACTCAGGGACATGTAAGAGGTGTGTGTGTGTGTGTGTGTGTGTGTGTGTGTGTGTGTGTGTGTGTGTGTGTGTGTGTGTGTGTGTGTGTGTGCGTGTGTGCGCGTGCATGTGTGTGTGAGTTTCTGGGCATTTGGAGGTCTGTTGACGGGAGGATGAATGAGGAAGGTGCCTGCCTATCATGGCGCATCAATGCTAGACGTGATTACCACAAGTGCAGCAGGAAAAAAGCCTGTAAGCACTTGCAGTAATCACAGAGGGATAGACATGCAGGTTAACTGATAATGAAGTGTTTCCTGGTAATGTGTCACTGAAACATTGGTTTCCACAAATGAGCTAACAGTCTGTCTTGTGCTACAGCACTACCACTCGCCACCGGGATTTCTTTTGAGTCTTAGTCATAGATTGTTGTTTACATTAGTCTCTACAATATTTGTAAAATCTATTTATTTTGCTGAATTTGTTTAATCATATAATTTAACTGTTTTTCTCCCTAAATGTTGTCTTCAGTGTGGTTGAGCTTGCTAACCTATCAGTCAAAAGCAAAGTATTAACAGGGATAGTGTGTGTGTGTGTGTGGGTGTACCTCATACCTCAAAGCCTGCAGATATTGAAAATAGGTACCAAGAAAAAATAGGTTCATCCAGCCAAAAATATCTGGACATCTAAATACCATAACCATTGAATTACAAGCAGTGCATAACTCTTTTCGATACAGTAGTAATGTGGGATGTTGCTTAGAAACACAAACTCGAAAACAGAGAGTGATAAAAACTATGGAAAAATCTAAGCACATTATCAAAGAGATATTGAAAATCTGTAGACTTTAATGAACAGTATTGCAAAATTCTGCCACATAAGGTTATTTATTTTAATTCTGAAAAGGAAATGTAAGCTGTATGTCCTTTTTCTTTAAATTATTGTTGCCACTCATATGTTGGTCATATAATCTGGTTTTCTGCATACTAGATAACTTGAAAAATGTATGAAGGGGAAAATCAGGCCTGAAAACAGGGACAGTCCTAAAAAATAGTACAAATCATGAGCAAGAGTAAATCAGGCCTGAAAGGTACAGACTTTCCTCCAGAATAGGAATAGTTGAAAGGTCTGCTGTAACTTGGCTGGCAAGCAAGGGGGCCCACATGTTTTTATGTATGTATTATATATATGTATGTATTACATATGTATGTATGCATGCACACATGTATTTAATTATTTATTTGTTTATTTTTTTTCTGCCTTCTACACCTCATAACCCAATTAGTCACCAATAAAAGGTTAAAAGCAGTCTGTCATAAATGAAATTATGATGGAAGGAAGAAAAATGAGGTATAACATTCTGAATATCATTTACAATCATCCCTGCAATTGCTTAGCTGTTTTAAAAGACTTCTCTATAGTTACTTGGTCACTTTTTATGCTGTTTGTAGCATTAAATATTCTCAGACAGGGCATAATTGGCAGTATGTAGAATGTAGCGGGTAGCTTGTGCTGACAGGGATATACATTAGAAGGTTAACTGACAAAATAAATCATAATGACTAGTAATAAAGAAACAAACAAAAGAAAACATATTAAAATATTACTTTCATTGACAAAATGATGGAGGGGCTCAAACCAGCAGTCTAATAGCACACACCTCCCCTGGCAGCTTCATATTAACAGTGTAGCAATTTCCATTGAAAAGGTCAGCTTGCATTTAAGTCAGGATATCCAAGTTATGTGACTAACAAACTAGTGTGTAAAGCCGAAGATATGATGCTACGTGAAACTCCAAGAAGTGGACATGCGGGCTCAAGTTCCAGTTAAAAGAAAAAACTATCTTTCTGTCGCCAGATTGTTTTTAAAACAGTTCAGGTTGGGAAGACTGCAGGCATCAACAAAGATGCCCGAAGTTATTGCGGTTATAACCTCAGGAAATTAGATGCTAGCAGGACTGGAAAGTCAGAAACCTGTCACGTAATCTGAGTATGTGACACGGCTGCTGATTAGTCCTTTTACTCTTGCATTCTCTTCTCATGGTTTAACATACTTAAGTTCCAAGGCAGAGAGCAACAAATGGATGACCAGTGGGAAAAAAAATGGAAAACATTACAAATTTTTAATAAACACCATTGATCACATTATTATTTTTTTTTAATTCTGAGACTCAGAATCAAACTTTAAGGTGAAAGAAGCCAAGGAAGGCTATTTTTAAATTAGACCCCCCCCCCCGGAAAAAAAATCATTACGTTTTCAGTTTTTTTTTTCTTTTGATACGGCCATCCAGATACTTTCTGCATATTTTTCCTGACAGTGTCAAACCAGATACTAAGAAAATTAAAAACAAAACTCCAAGCAAAAAAAAAAAAAAAAGACAAAAAAAGAAAAAACAAAACTCCAAGTGAAAAATGTTCACCTTTGAACCTTCTTTGCTTGGAGTTTTTTTTTTTTTTTGTCAAACCAGATACTTTCTGTATTCCTTTATTTATTTATTTTTTCTGGCAGGGTCAACCAGATAATTTCTGTACTTATTTCATGGCAGGGTCGACCAGCTACATTTTAAATGGTGCAGTGGAGGAGTATAAATTTTTCTTTCTGACATCCTGAGCCCGAAGGCTAGCAGGGTCAACCAGATAGTGGAAGGCCAAATCTGCAGTGAGCTGGCTGTTTTGGGAGCTGTTTTTGATGTTTTCCTAACAATATCCTGGCATGATCAGCCAGATACTAGTAGGTGGTCTTTGTGTTTTGGGGGCCATTGATGACTTTCTTTTTTTTAAAATAATATCCTGGCAGAGTTAACCAGACTCTAGGGAGGCAATGTGTTTTGGGGACTGTTGATGTTTTTTTTTTAATATAATACACTGGCAGAGTCAAGCAGCTACTAGTGGCCTGTGTGTTTTGGGGGCTGTTGATGACTTTCTTTTTTTTAATATAAAATCCTGGCAGGAGTCAGAGAGATATTAGGCATGCAGTGTGCTCTGGGGGGCCATTTGTGGATGACATATGCTTTTTTTAATATAATATCTTTTTGCAGGGATAATTAGATGGGAAGCCGTGGTGGTACGGTGGTAGCATTGTTACCTCACAGCAAGAGGTTCTCCCATTCGATTCTCAGATTGGCTTGGGAGTGCCTTCTGTGTGGAGTCTGCATGTCCTCCCCGTGGTTGGGTAGCATTCGAAAGGCATGCGTGCGCAAATGGATGTGCCTTCGTTGAATGTTGGGCATCAAGCTGGCACCTCTGCGTTTCATAAAAAAAAATTAACTGACAATCATTAGTGGACCGAAGTTCCGCTGTGGCGACCCCTTACCAGGAAAAAGCCAAAAGACAAACAAACAGTTAAGATATATTAGGATGATTTGTCAATGTTTTATTGTTTAAACCAAGTCTACTCTTGCATGAGTAAAGTGTGTATGAGTGAACTGAAGTAAGATCATGTGCAAGGTCTTGGCTATGTGATATGAAAGAAATACAGTAATGTAACCACAGTCTGCTATTTTCATTATTTTAAACATTGTTGGCTCAAAGCAAATTCTCTGGGTAGGCAGTTGGGATGGGGGCAATGCCTATGTGCAAATAGAATGACTGCAGTTCTGGCTTGCATTGCAATAGTAATGTGCATCTGAGTGAAGTAAGAGTGACCATAACCTCTGAACTCTGAGCATTGTTTATGTGAAAAAAAAGGTATATTTACCTTAATGACAGCGTTATCCTTTTTTGTTGTTGTTGTTTTTATTTTTGTTATTAACTTCGCAAGACCAAATCAAATACTGTGGGTGGGGTAGGCAATGGAGATTGGGGCTATGTGTGAATGAAACAACTGGCCCTGCTGTTTACTGTTGTAATTCCAGTTTTGCAAAATTGTAATACTTTGTTGTCTGTACTTTAATATGAATGTAAAATAATTAGCAAGTTTATGAGTAATTATTAATGTATGTTATTTTATGTATGTTCATGCATATACTGAATGTTTGTTTAAAAATGTTTCTAGTATGTTGGAGCTTTTCTCCATGGACATATGCTTAAAAGTTTTTTGTTTTTTTTGGCACTAAAGCCAGTTGCAGAAACCCAGGTAAACAAAAGTAAAATAAATAAAATTAAATGTGTACTTGGTTGGCACACACAAGCTGTGACCAATGTGTCTGTGAATAAAAATGAAAATAACGCAAGTATGCAACGCAACTATCACTATTATTTCTATTTTAATCCTGACAGGTAAAAAACAACTACTTTAGTTAGGTAATTGGGGGTGTTTGTGAATGAAATGAGTTGACTGGACTTGCTGTTTACTGTTGTAATTGCGGCTTTGCAAGATTAATGTGTATTTGGATAAAGTCAGCTGTCATACAAGCCCTTTACTGTTTCTGTGCAACAGGGTAAATTAATGCAGTCATTGCTATTTTTGTGTTAATCTTGGCAGAGTCAAAGCAGATACTTTATTCGGCAATTGATATGATGACTGTTTGTGGATGAATTGTTCGATACTGTAGCTTTAATGCAGTAATTCTGGCTTTGCACGGCTAATGTTTATTTGGGTGAAACAGGATAGAATGCAAACTCTGACTATTTGCATGCATCAATGCATCAATGAAAGCATCATTACTAATGCTGGCAAGGCCAAACCACATACTTTATGCAGGAAATGGATATGGGGGACTGTTCGTAAATAAAATGAGTGATCTTACTATTTACTGTTATAATTCTGCCTTTGCATGACTGCTGTGCATTTGGGTGTAGTGAGATGGAGTGAGTACAAGGGTTGACCTTTGGCTAATGTTTATGTGAAAGCAATACAATAATGTTAATGCTGTCTTTTTTGTATTCATTTTTTTTAACTTTCTAGGTTCAAACCAGGTACTTTTGGTAGGCAATTGAGATGGGGGAGGGGGCTATGTCAGTGTGAGAATGAAATGAATGGCCCTGCTGTTTATTGTTGTAATTCTGGCTTTCCAAGACTAATGTGTAGGGGGTAAGCATACAGGCTATGATTACTGTCTCTTTGCAGCAAAAATAAACTAAAACAAATCTATTATTATTTTAATCTTGGAAGGATCAAAACAGAAACTGTAGTGGGCAATGAAATGACTGACCCTGTTTTATTCTTTTAATTCTGGCTTTGCAGGACTAATGTGTATTTGGGAGAAGCAAGATGGAATGCAAGTTGTGACAGGATGTGCATCAAAAATACATTAATAAAAGCATTATTATTATTATTATTATTATTATTATTATTATTATTATTATTATTATTATTATTATTATTTGATCCTGCAAGGCCAAGCCAGATATTTTAGATAGGTGACGGGAAAGGGGAATTGTTAATGAAATGAGTACTGTACATGAAGCTGTACTCAAAATGTAAAAAAACAGTAGCACTTAATCATTTCTGTAATATGTTTACTTCAGGGTTATGAGCACCACAATACCAGAGTGAGTAACCAGATTGTTACAGTAGCCTATCTAAAATGTATTAATATTATAGACTTGACTTTTGATGAGAAATTAAGAATTAAGAGGGCTGGAAGACTCACACCTGATCTCAACATGGAGTCTCAAGATAAAGTAGGTTGAGAACATACACACACAACTTCAGTAGCTCAGTCTATGACAAGCACAGCTGGATCTGTGGGTGTGAGGAAACAAACATGGTGTACTGCTTCCCAAGCTTATTATGTAGTGGAGAAGATGCCTGGACATCAAATGGTGTGAATGACATGAAGAGAATGGTAGAAAAGGCTAGAAACGTGAACAGTCGGCCAAATATTTTGACAACCAAATGAGCCTAGCTATGTTGGGAACTGTGGATATTAGGTCTCAGTTAAGTACTGGATACCAGTTATCAGTGGGAATACACAACAAGAAAGTGGAAGAAAACTGTCATGTTCTATCACTTGTAATTGACTGCATCAAGTTGTGAGCCTTGATGAATCAGAAGACTCACTGAATGCAGAATGGTCCACCAACTGGTAGACTTCACCTTCAGGATTGATCAGAAGATGGCTGAACACATAAAAACTTCAACTGTTTTTAAAGGAACATCAAAAACTATTCAAAATGAACTTCTGGACTTCATGCTAACAATATGCAGAGAAGAAATAAAAAAAGAGATTCATACTGCAAAATTTGTAACAGTAATTGCAGATGAATCCACTAATGTTGGTGGACTGTGGCAAATTGTCATTGTGTTCCATTTTGTTGTCAATGGCCAGGTGTTGGAATTTTTTTTGGGATATTTTATACCACTTCAACAGACTGCAGAGCATATAGCTATTGTGATAAGTGAACAGCTAAAGGAAGTAGTGGAGACCAGCATGTAAAAGTGGTTGCTCAGAGTTATGCTGCTACATCTGTTATGAGTGGAGTTCAACATGGAGGCCATGCTATCATAAGACAGGAATTGAAATATGCTTATTAAGTACACTGCTATGCCCACCAACTTAATGTGTTAATGCAAAGATCCACGCCACATAATACTAAAGCAAGGACAATTTTTTAACTCTTGGTAGAAATCCAGCCTTTTTTTCATGTGCAGTTCAAACACAAGCTGCTCTGGAGAATATAGTAGTACCACGCATGTTACAAATGTCTGGAACATGGTGGAATTTTAATATCTATACTGTAAATGGAATGTATGAAAACTTGGACTTGCTGTTTTTTTATTATCTATACAAGTGTCCTACGTCTGCTGCAGCAACTATACAGGATGCAAATGGACTATTATGAACAGTTGAAGGTGATGAATTTAAGTTTTGGCCGATCTTTTTCCATTGTATAATGTCCCATGTTGGAACTCTGTGCAGGTAACTTCAGTGTTACACCATAGATGCAACCACAGTTGAAAAGGATGTACATATATTTTTAAATGCAAATGACAGTGTCAGATCAAATATGGACAGCATTGCAGAACAGTATCTACAGGCAGAGAACATCCTGGCAAGATGTAGGCAAGGACCATCAAGATACCAACCATTGCATGACACATTGTCGACTGCTGCAAAGGAAGTGTGTTATGTCATAATGTTCTAGGCAACATTGCGATTTGAACAAACTAGCCATCTATTTCTTCTCAGCTGCTACTGCCTGAAAACTTTTCAACATACATAAAAGAGCTTCCAGAAAATTTCTTCACAGTAACAATAGAATACTATCTATTCTTGTTGAGGGGGCAACTTAGAATGTAACTTGGAGTGGTATAGCACTGTGAAGACTTTGTAGCAAGTGATAGTGCAGTCAAGATGTTAAAATTCTTGGTGGACAACTCATTGACCAGTTTACTTTCAGATATTTATAATGTGTTGCTGATTATAGCCACCATACCTATGTCAACTGTTGAAGAAGAAAGGTGATTCTCAACAAATAAAATAATTAAATCGCTTTTCAATAGTACAATGGGGTAAGAAAGAATGAATTCATTAGCTATGATTTCCATTGAAAAGGAGTTAATGCTAAGTGCAGAAACAGAGTACAAAGTACTTTTTGCAGCATATTGCTTACACAAGTCTTCAAATCAACCTACACATGCTATGGCACTGTGCTCTTTACAATACAGTGAATCCTGTGTTAGCTTGGGAAACTTGAAACAGTCCCTTTTGTGTATCCAGAAAAAGGGAAGAAAAATCAAATCTAGTATGACCTGATGTAGTTCAGACCAGACCACAGCTTCATTTTGGGTGTAAAAATACAGTACAATGTCTTTATTTTTATTTTATTTATATATGTTTTCTGGGGTAGAACACTGATCTCCATCGACCTTATTCAGACTCAGCCTAGCAGCAGTGTCTGGTTACATGAGTTGCTCAGAGTCACATTATTAGCCAATTGAGGCTGAGGGAATCAAACCTTGCACCACTGGGTCACAAGAAACTGCTCAACCCCTTAATCCTATAAGCCATCTGCCGGACTCAGTGTCAAATGTCAAATTGTCAATTGTTAAAAATGTCCTGTGTTACCTAAACTCTGGCTTGGAATACCTTTTTAGTGCATCATTGCTGTTCAACATTACATATCATATGATGTCCAACCATGCAGCCAAGAGAATAGCGCTACCATTCTGCTCTCCTTGAAGACCATTAGAATGGATATGGCCTTTTCAAGTCTTGGCTTCAGCAGGTCTCTGATTGATGTAACCAGGAGACAAAAGTACTTTTATACCTGATGCTCATGACACTTTATGAGTAGATGCCTGTCACCGGTTTGCTGTGTTAATGAGTGATGACACTGGTACCACCCACTCTGATGATTAATGTAGGAATTGCTATAGTAGTGACCTGAGGTGGTGCCTCCCCAGCCGTTTTTAACAGTGGGAGGTATAGTCAGATCTGTATGCTAATTATTTTTATTTTACATGTAACATTCTGTCAATGTTGCAGAAAAAGTTTAGATCTCTAGACGGAGTATTTCTTATGCCATTTAACTTACTGATGTGCAGTAAATTGAGCAGTAATGACATCTTTAGTAACATTTCAGAAGGTGAGGCAGATACTCTTCTTCTGAAAGTGGCCCAGAGAGGTCTTACCTGGTCACCTGATATCAAGTGAAGCAGGTGGTTGCATCAGAAGTGCATCACTAGCTGTGCACCCAATTTGGCGTTATGGAATGCCACCTGGAGCAGCTGATAGAATCTCTTATTTATCAGCCTTAACCTCTGGGCCACAGGAAACATGGTCTCCACATGACATCAACCATGGAAAATGTCTCAGACAAGCACAATGTACCATGCCCTAACTCCCACGCTGATATTCCATTCCTTTTCTGTCATTCCTCATGCTTTATACTCCAGTCCTCAGTATGAAAGCTTATCCTTTCTCTGTATGTCTGTATCTTTCCACTTTCATCTACATCTTATACTATAACTCTCTGCATGAGAATCCTAAAGCCCATTTGTTTGCTATGCATCTATATCATATTATCGCATGATGAGAAGAGCGAATGCTTTTTCATCAAAATCAATAATATCAAAATAATAAAAAAGTGAATACATGGAACAGCAAATTTTTTTCCCAGGAAAAAAAAATTCGCTACTCTGCAAAAAAAAAAAAAAAAAAAGTTTAAACACAAAATGAAGTGGGGGGATTCACTCGCCAGACCCCTCCAATGAAACAAAAAAACACCTTCCTAGTGATAGAATTCATAACCAAGAACATGAGACTAGGTAATAGGTTCATAGGTTCATAGGTTTGTACTAGGCTATCGGCCCTAGGGCCTATACACGCCTAGCCATAACAATTCCCTGGAAATTTCTTCCCACGATATTTACTTCCCTGGACCCCTGTCTAGCATGATCCCCGGGGTGAATTTCCTATCTTCCATCCAATCATCAAGGTTCCTTTTGAAGAGGGCCAAAGAGGCACTCTGCCTGACATGTATGGGCAGTCTATTCCAGAGTCTGGGGAGTCTCTGGATCAGGAACCTATCCCTCCAGCATGTTTTGTTCATTGTGATGACAAGGTTTAGACCCCTTGAGCATGTGGCTCTGAGGGATTGGGACTTCTTTAAGTGTAGCATGTCCAACAGCTCAGGGTTTGACATGGCCTTGTATGTTAAGCAGAGATCGACTCTGAGGAGACGATCTGCCACAGAGTATAGCTGGAGTTTTTTTTATATGATCAGCATAAGGCATCTGCTTTAGGCCTGTGATTCTTTTAGTGAGGTATTTCTGTGGCCTTTCCAGCTGTTGCTGATGTCTTGTGAGATACATACCAAATGGGGCATTGTGCTTTATAATTGGTCTAATGAGGGATGAGTACAGTGGGACAATGACCTCCTTTTTTTCTGGATGAAAAGCCCTTAGTGATGAGGTGTGTCACACAGAAGGATTTCCTGACTGTTGTGGCAATGTGGTTATCGAAGGTGAGATCACAGTCCACCTGTGTCAAAAATCACACTGAAAAAGAAGAAAACACATGGATATTGAAACTACGGGCAGACAAAGGACATGGGTTAAATGAGAAAGTGTCTCTTAAACCTTTTCTGAAAGATACACCATATACACATTAAAGTATAGAGGTGTCATTGTAAATGCATGACAAATGCTAGTGTCTTTTTCAAATTATTAGTGTTATGTGTCATTTTAGTGACTGCTACACACACACACACACACACATATATATATATATATACATATATATATATATATATATATATATATATATATATATATATATATAATATGTATATATATATTTTATACACATTTTAAGTATTGATATAGATGCATTTTTTTAATATTGTTATACTTTTATGATATATTACTGTTGTTGCAAGAATATTTATACTTGTTTACATTTATTTTTTATACATAACTATTATCGACCATGTAGTTGTTTTAGATTCATCAGATACAATACACTGTTATACCTTCTGACAGAATC
The DNA here is from genome assembly GCF_019279795.1 of Protopterus annectens. Taxonomy (NCBI): domain Eukaryota; kingdom Metazoa; phylum Chordata; order Ceratodontiformes; family Protopteridae; genus Protopterus; species Protopterus annectens. Next base: position 793,496,971 of record NC_056734.1, read on the forward strand.
TACAGATATACACATGCATGTGTATATATACCTTTCACTATACAAATGTGTAGATGTACACCTATTTTTTATACTATTCTTGTTGTAGTTATATTCAATATAGCTTTTAAATAATACACATATTATTTATTTTATACATCAGATTCCACATCAATATATTATGAATAGCATCACCATATATTTTCATATACATTAAACTACATATGGTCACAATGCCTTTGTATACACACACATGTAGACTTTATCACACTCATATATAAATTATATTATGTTACTACGTGGAAATAACAGCAGGATGATATTTTAATTTATTTAATTTATGTAATGAGGTGAAGATTTTTTGAAAAATTCATTAATTTGTGATTGGTTCAACAATTAATGATTTTAATACCAGGATGCATTTAAACAGTTGATTTTGAGAATGAAGTTGTTAAGTCTGAAGAAGCATTCTTAGCAACGCGAAAGAACTCACTTTTCTCATATTTAAAATTTATGTTATTCTTCAATAAAGTCTCCTTCGCTTCATATGGTGTTGCCTTTGGATTCTTTCTTTGGAAGACTAGATTCTATCAACCACCTCAGTGTGCATGGGACTGATATTTCCCACCCTCTTTCCATCCATGGTGTTCATCCCTCCCTTGTGTCCTTCATCATCCCTCTTTCTTGTCTGTCTCCAATTGCTTCCTCACCTGCCCAACTTACCTCAGCCAGACATTCCTACAGCCCTTCCCTACCATCCTTCCCTCGGAAAAAAAAAAAAAAAAAGGCACGTCACACAAAAATTTCATCCCATATATAGCTATCCATTTTGCACACATGTAAGCAATCCTTGATGTGTGCATACACTGCACATATGCATGGTCCAAATATACAGATTACAGTTTACAGCAAGCCAGTGGAGACACTGTTTTACAGCTCTGACATTACATTGTGTTATCAATGAAACCTAAACAATATTGTATATTTCGGAAGTGTGGATTTTGAAGGCACAACCTATGACTACTTTGCAATAATGAACTGTTGTTTTGCCCTCCAGAGTAACGCATGCATACTTCTCTATTACAGTTAAGAAATGGATACTCAATTTGATACAAATGTATAACTAACCAATAAATGTGTCGTAACTTTTAATGCTAAAATAACCCCATTGTTGGGATGCATACATACCACATGTGTCTCACATCCGTGCAAATCTACAGGCATGGGTTCACACATTCAGTTCCCGGTCTGTGATGGCTGCAGAAAAAACAGAACAGAATACTATTAAGCATACCAATCCTAACTATATCCAGCTTTTAACTCTGACAAGTAGTCTATGTAAGTGATACTTACACATCTGTGGTGTGATCCAGTCCTACATTCCTCAATCCAATGGTTGAGGGTATCCCTCTTCCTCATTCTGATGTCTCTGTTGTGATTACCACATTGTTGACCAGTGTGGGGAATACCAGCAGCACAGAAACAGAGCCTGGGCCAGACTATTCCATGCCTCTGCCTTGTAATCCAAGACACAGTAGTCCCTCTGCAACAGCCTGGGTCCATGTTCATTCAATAGAAATCCAACAAACATTTTGGACTACTGGACATGTCATCTTTGAACAAGGAATCTCAAAAATTCTTCAGGAATGCCAGCCATGCCTAGCACAGATCCGGACCAATGTAGAATGAAGTTTTCCCACCAATTGCAGGTATTGCGCTTACTGGAAGTGTGCACTTCCTGGACTTGCAACATTTGAAAGTGTTGCACATCACTTACCATCATCCAAAGATGTTGCGTGGGAGTGCGTGGTGCCAGAAAATGTGCTTGTGCAATGGGCAATAGTATTAATTGAATGGATTTGGTATATGTTTCTGGCTGTCTGATTCCTGTCTTGCTACCTGGGAGGCTCATTTGTGTGGTTCATGCAGTGCCGCTCTACATGCAAACAACATGTGCATTGCCAAAGCCGTTTGTGCTAAATGGTGCATTGCACAAGCAATGGCTCTCCAAAAACAAAAAAGAAAAAAAGTATAAAACATGGAGAATTAGTTAAAATGTAGAAAATCAGTCTATGGCGTACAAAGTAGAAAATGTTAGCACACATGAGATATGACTACATTTGTCTGGATCCCAACTCTCACTGCAATGCATCATGACAAAATAGGAGGGTGGACTTATCTATCTTTGCCTGACAAACACCTTTGCAGCAAATGCATGATGTAATTCCTCACACAACCAAGGGCAACTGAATGTACAATGATATAAAGGCATGACTTGATCTTTGTAAATGTATTTTATGTAATATATTTGGATGCAGTGCACTCTTTGATCATATAACCTGCTAAGATTATTCCTTGCAAATATACAACTGTGTCCTCCCTTTCTGTGTATCTGATTACTACTCAGAGACATACAGTGTGTAGGCCAGTCTATTCCATTTACCTTAAAATGTGTGAGGATATTCACTGGGAGCACTATAATGTGCAGTTGCCATCAAATTAATGGAAGATTGGATACCACAAACAAGCATAGACTGTTGTTTTGGGGGTGGGGAGCAAAAGTGGATTCCTGTCATGGAACATGCAAAGTTATAATTTTTGTCAGGAGGTGGCCCCAGGCTGACCTACTGGTATGGCACAAACAAGGCTATGTTGCTCTTGTTACTCTCCTTGTTTTCTATCCTGCTGGTTTGATCTTGTGAAAGTGGTGAAGCCAGAAACTTCTATATGTCTCATTACTTTCAATTTTCTCTGTGTTATGATGTCCCATTTAAAATGTATGGTGCTAAACTGGGGGCATGTGGTGGTCATCATTACTTTCGGGAGTTATCTCTGTGTGAGTCTTTGAGGCCTGAGGCCTACTACTTGCTAATGGACACATGCAAGTCAAATAACTTTCTGCTGTCACATGTGGCATTAATTTCTGTACAAATCACCCACCTTGTAGTTGCTTACTGTGCCAAGTGATGAAATACAAGGACATGTCATAATATTATTATACAATATAGTACATGTTCAGGACTTACCTTGTAAATGGAGCATGTGCCACAGTATTAGTTCAGGGCTGACTGTGATACAAGCAATACACAGCTAACACATGGGGAGGTAAAGTCTGTGGCTCTGATTTGAGGCTGGCAGAGGTTGCAGGGTTTCTGCATTGTGTCCCTGCCCACCATATAGCACTCTGCAATGTCCACGCCATGTACTGTATGTTGTAATAAGTTAAATCTGGCCTGAAAACTCTTATCCTTCTCTGCCTAGGCCTGTTGTCGGCAGCAGCAGCATTGCCTGGAGCACATACAAATGGAGTTAAGCAGCAGCAGCTCCTAACATTCTGTCAGTGATGACTTTCTGTGTCTGCATTCCACTACTTTTGATATCCACAGAAACAAAAAAAAAAAAAAAACAACATGGAGTCTAAATGGTTGCTTTATAACTTATTGAATAGCTCCACCAGTTTGGTTAATTAGCATGCTATTCAGCTGCTTATGCTGCAATTAGCATATCTGAAACACAGCCTAGGCAGATGCAGTCCATTAATAACCATGCCATTATAAAAAGGCAAATGTGTAACTAGCCAAACTGATGGTGAGGGTACTTGGTACATGTTCAGCAAATCAAAATATTTCCCAAGCTCTCTTTACAGAGTAGTATTAAATTCCAGCAAGTATGCTATTATTTTTGTAACTATATAATGCATATGATAGAATATATTAATGAATAACGTGAAGAAAAGCTTTTTACACTGTTGTCTGTATGCATTATTTAGAAGTGTACTGAAGGCATGACCATGTTTGTCAAGCCATTTCAGAGGTACAAATGACTGACAATACAAGAACATAGTAAGCCATGTGATATATATGTACAAAATGTTTCAGGGACAGGTCCTTTGAATGCATGTTTAGCATTTCAAATGTGTTTTATTAGCAAAATGGTTCATTTGCCTTTTCTTTTTTTGGGTGTGGGAGCAAAGAGAAGTTACGGTTATGTCACAAACTAGAATGGCCTGTTCTTTTGGGGGGGTACAGTTGAGTTACTGCTATGGCACATACAAGGATGTGTTGCTCTTGCTACTCTCCTTGTTGTGCATCCTGCCTGTTGCTAGTATTTCACATCTGTTGTATGTGTTATGTTTTTCCAGTGGGGACTACTGACTGCCTACATTAACTGTTTTATCTGGTAACAGTCACTTTGTAGTTATGTGATAGTGATGTGTTACCATTCTGTCATGTTTTAGGACTGAAAATGTCATTGAGGTGCAGACCCTCCTTCAGCCAGGCAGAGAACGCAATCATAGTGGATGTGCTGCATGAACATTGTGCTTTTCTTCTTGGAAATGGTCGTCCCAATATGCTAGAAAGGCTGAGGATATGGCAGAAGATTTTTGCTAACATAAAAGACATGGGCGGCTATGGCCTTACTTATGAGCAGGTGCACCACAGGGCCACTGACATGCTCATATCTGCATGGAGGCATAAGCTGCTGTTATCCAAGACCAGAGGGTGACTGGGTTGGGCCTGCTGCAGAATTGCCTCTCACTCCAATGAGGAATTCTAGATGAATCTTCTGCAACAGGACAACTCACAGCAGACTGGTATACAATATGCAATTGATGTGGGTGAACCTCTTTCTCAGTCCCAGGAAAAGCTTCCAGGTAGGCTTTGTTATATGACCAGTTCAGTACTGTTTCATAGTAAAACAACTGAAATAAAGCATCTATATTATATTACCGTACGATGAAAATAGCAAATGCTATTTCATTATACCAATAATATCTAAACAACAAAATATCAAACAAATGGAACAGCATTTTTTTTTTCCCAGGGAAAAAAATTTGCTGCTCCGTAAAAAAAAAAAAAAAAAAAAAAAAACTTCAACACAAATTTAAGTGGGGGTCTTCAGCTCCCTGCACCCCCCTACTTAAATATACCAACTCCAAGACTGCACCATAGCGGAGGAAATGGCAAAGTCCCAAAGACGGCCCACCAAATTTTTTCCCTGGGAAAATATTCAATGTTCCGTGACTTTGTTATTTTGCCATTTCGACAGTATCAGATTGACTAAATAGCATTCACTATTTAGTTCATTCAATATTGTCATACAGACCGAATGAAAGTTACTTCTGGGTCACATGTGTTTTTTTTTTGGGGGGGGTTGAATATTAGTAAAGTGATAAGCTCAGTTTGGCATTGTCAGATACTTTCGTGTTGAAGTAACACTTCATGCAGACTGAGAAGACTACATGTGTTACCCCAATCTTACTGTTAAATGTGATGATGTTAGCCTTTCCTCTTTCTTAACCTATTTCAGCATCATCAGGATTTTAGCAATATAGGCCTCCTGCAGATGGTAAGCCAGATCAAGTTATTTCAGTACTGCAGATCAATTTCTAGAAATATAATGTGACATTTTAGGTCTGTTGTATGTATTGCTGTCCTGTCTGTAATAGTGGTAACACTATTAGCTGTTTAGCATATATTGCACTATAGTAGTACAGGTGTGCTCCAGTAATACAGAAGCCTCAATCTTCACCACAGTGGCAACAGTGAGGGATGTGCACAGTGGGAAGATGGCAAGTACACACACTAAAGTACAATTTCCCTTAAGAGCACACAGAGATCACAGTCAGTCTGGGGGCTGGTTTCTCCTCTTTCTCCAGATCTTCAATAAGACTCCCCACTAGCACAGCTATAGGGCTAAGATCTCAGCTGAGGGGTCAAGCCAAGACGTCCAGCATCCTCTCTGTCCGGCCAGTGCTTTGTGTCCCTGTCTGAGTGGCCAACACACAACCACACATACACACACACACACACACACACACAAGTAGACATGTTTGTGACATGGAGAGCTATGTATGGAATGATTTATTTTTTTGGGACACGTGCCTTTTTTTTTTGCGAAAGAGAGAGGAATATTGGGGAATGGACATAGGTATGCATGGGGCTGGTAAGTTGGCAAGGTGAAGAATCAATTGCTGACACACTTACAAGACAAGACACAGAGACAGTGAAAAATAGGTGGGTGAACACCATGGTTGGGGTAAGGTTGAGTTCCTCTCAAACCCATGGACTTCAAGCTGGGTGACAATGAGAATCGAGTCACGGCTGGAATGCCATCACTGTCACCTCACTGAACCAGTGGCTGCAGTGTCTGACATCTGCATCTTCTTGTGTTATTCAGTACAATGCTGGAGAGGAGTGTCTCCATCCAGCATAGGCATGCACCCACAGTGCGGCACACAATCCTCTGTACCATCCCTAGCAGTTCTTCTTGAGTAATAAAATCAACCCTCTCCCACTGTTCCAGGAGGGAACTACAGGCCTGTCCACCAGGGCAGAAGTAACTGGGGGGCTAAATAGTATAGTTGCAGCACAAGGGGTGTTATCAGGTTGCAGCTCAGATGTGTTGGGTCTTGGTGCCTTAGTCGGTTGAGTGGAGACAGGTAGAAATATTGAACCAGGCCTGCTCTGCTGTGCTGTGGGGGGGGGGGCACAACACTAAACAGCAAAAGAGAAAATCGGGATGAGAGATTGCACATGTTGTCTTATTTGCATGTTTAGGCTGAGGAGAGTGGTCTTCCTGTTCTAGGTTCTCACTTTTGTATTTGTAGACAGAAGCTTCTTTTGCTTACTGTATATGACAGACATGTTTCTGTCCAGGACAAGATAACAGTGTTCCACAAGCTGCTGTAAAAGGTGCACTGTAAAGTCCAGTAACAGCTCACACACAACTGCATTGTTTTATTTGTCAAACTGTATTTGATTGAAGTGAGATTAGAACCCCCTACCTATCTAATTACACAGTCTACAGAACACAGTACTTAACACACTCAACACAGTACAAGTCTGCTTTTGAGAGGACTGCAAGTGAACTTATAGTAGACAACATTGGCAGACCATGTGGGAGACAAGTGCTTGGGAGGCCTGCATGAAATGGATGAGTAGGCTTGTGCAAATCTTAAAAAGCTGACAAGCCATGAAATTGGAGAGATAACTGGGGGATACACCATTCTGATCTTCTGTGTGGATACACATAGACAGCTGACTGGAGTGGGAATAGAACCTCTATTTATCTAAGGACACAGACTACAGAAAACAGTACTTATCACATGCACCACAGCACAAACCTAATTTTGACAGGACTGCATATGAACTTATAGTAGATAACATATACAGGCATGTGAGAGACAAGAGGTTGGGAGGCCTGCATAGGTACATTGCTTCATAGTGTCATCTGAGGCTAGTAGCCTAATAGCAGTAGGCTGTTTGGAAGCCTAACTGTGTAACAACACAAGTACCCTTATTGAGCATACTTGGCTATTTGTGTTTTGCAGAGCAAGGCTGTGAGCACCACCAAGTGTCCCTGTCCATGAGTGAACACATAACATTATATATAACACTTTGTATTGTGGTCAATATATGCATAGAAAAAGTAATGAGACCCCAAGGCTGTGGTTTGTGGGATGATGGATGTGTTGTAAATATATGAAATACAGTTATATTGTGTCCTACGTTTGCAATGCTTCCACATGTAGTTGTATGCCATACAAAGGAAATGGACAATAAACACCAATAATAAAATATCATATATACAATTCCATAGCGCAACAAGCATGTCTGTGTGATGGTTAATGATGTGTACATGCATGCAAGATAGGCCTGTTTGGATACAGAGAAGCAGTGCAGAAATGCAAGCCACATTGCTTATGTTTGCTACCATACCACAGTCCCATCTGTACTCCAGGCTGTCTTTTCATGATGGCTAAGAGCATTAATTGAATGTATCCATTTTTTACTTTTGGGTGTCTGCTTTCTAGGCAATCATTTTTTCCCTGTTTCTGCATTGTTACAGTTTGTGCAAACAAGATAAGCTTAGCCAAATCATCTTTTGGGATGTGATGCATCATGTAAAAGTGGAATTAAAAGAAGTCAGAGGAAAAGATACTAAAACTAAGAAACACATAGGCAAAATCTGTAAAAGCACAGTAAAATTGATAGTACTCATTACAAATTTCTACAGTGTGAGGATTTGAACCCTCACAACAATACAACTTCAGAAAATAGGGGGATGCCTTAGTCCTCTTTGCCATACAAACAGCTTTGCAGCAATGAAAAGAAGTCATTCTTCACACAACCAACTGCATCAGAATATGCACTGCTATCAAACCAACAGTTGTGATTTGTTCTTTTAATTCTCTTTACTATATTTGGACATAGAGCACTTAGTGATCACACAACTTGTCATAAAAGTGCTTACAAATCTACAGCAGTGTCTTACTTTTCTGTGTTTCTTGATCATTCATCAGTTATCTAACACATGCAGTGTGTAAGCCACTCCATATTATTGGCCTTAACATGTGAGAGGATATTAACTGGGAATAATATGATATGCAGTTGCCAAGTGAAGTCCAGGTTGGATGGCATAAATACACATAAACTGTTCTTTTACGGGTAGCATAGCTAAGTTACTGTTATGGAAGGAACAAAGTTACACCCCTCTTTTGGATGGGGGAGGACAAAGCTCAGTTATTGGTATGATACAAACAAGTCTGAAGACTGAAACTGCAATGTGTATCATCACTTTCTAACTTCTGTGTTTAATGATTTACCAGTACAAAGGTATGGTGATAAACTGAGGCCATGCAGAGAACATTAGCATTCTTCAGAGGTATAACTGTGTGAATCTTTCATGTCTGAGGTCTACTAATTACTAAATGACAAATAAAAGTGAAATACGTGTCTGGTGTCACACGTTAAGGCACTTTATGTACAAATCTACCACTACTTGCTTACTGCACCAAGTTAGGAAATACAAGGATATGCCATGATATTATCAAAGAAAACACTGTAGGTTCAGGACTTACATGCAAGCAGTACACAGCCAATACATGGTTAGGTAAATATTGTGTGAGTTCCCTGGCATCAATTATACTATATGTATATGAGTAGGAGAAAGATATTAGGTTGCTAGGTAACTGAATGTGCTATGCATTGTCTCTTAGACAACGCAAAGGCATACTGAGCATGCCTACATCTGACTACAGGGCAGGAACTGGGAGTTCCTCCTCTGAGTCCTCCTCTGAATGTGACTGTGGCAACCTAGACATTGGTGGGAGATGTGTCTCCCTTCCCCTTGCTGATCCTCCTGCAGGTGTTTCTGCAGGATCAGATTGTGGACCATAGCACATACTGTGAATATTTGTGTACATGCTTGTGGATTATACTGCAGGGCTCCACCAGATATATCTAGACACTGGAACCATGACTTCAAAAGCCCAAACACATGCTCTGTGATGTTTCTAGTTTGAGCATGTGCCTCAATATGGTATTCTTCCATGTGTGTGTATGCATTTCTGATGGGTATCATTAGCCACGGTTCTAGGGCATAACCAGTATCTCACAGTAAATGGTCCTGTGCGATGTCCCCACTAGCAAACATAGCAAACATCTGGTATAGATGTGATGTGTGCCAGATATGGGAGTCATGATGACTGCCAGGGTTGCCAGTATATGCATTCAATATAATTCCCTGGGCATTACACACAACTTGGGAGTTGATGGAGTGGTATCCCTTGTGGTTAATATAGATTCTACTCTGCTCAACATGTGGTGCTTTAATGTGTATATGAGTGCAATCTATGGCACACAGTACTTCAGAGCAGTGAGCTACATGGTAAAACAGTTCCATACTGCTGGCCCTCTCTTCAGAACTACTAGTGAAAGAATATGTGCTCACAGGCATGTATGAACATAGCATCCAGATACTGATGGACGATCCCGGAAGCTGATGCCTGTGACACAATAATCATATCTCCAGTTGGTCTTTGAAAAGTACCAATAGCTCATATTCTAAGGGCTACACATACCTTTGTTTCTACTGTGATGGATTCCCTTTTGTCAGCTCTGGCTCTGAGTTGAGGTGGCTGAGCTCACAGGTAATGTGTCCCTGTCCACCCTGTAGCGCTCTATGATTTCCAGCTCATGGAGCACCTGGAAAGTTACCCTGGGCATGAACATCTTCTCCTTCTCAGTCTAGGCCTATTGTCAGCAGCACCAGCAGCATTGGCTGCAGCCTCTGGCACATACATGTGTAGAACAGCTGAAGCAGCCCCTAGCATTATGTTAGTTAAAATTTCCTTGTCTCTACTCCAATGATGTTGAAGGATTGAGGAAAAAAGAGAATAGAGGCTACATGGATACTTTATACATTGTTGAATAGTTCCAGTGTGTTGGATTGGTTGATTAACATGTACTTCACCTGCTTATGCTGTAATTAGCATCTATTAAACACACCTGGTGCTTGCTCATTAGTACGCTATTCGCACCTCTATGCACTTCTGTGCACCTTTGCATAAATAAGGTAAGCAAAGGTAAACTTGATATTTTCTCCATTCTCATGGTATCATGCAAACATGGACCATAATGAGTTAAGGAAATGTTGCACAGCCTGTAGTTGAACCCAGGACCATCTATATTCTAGCTTTAACACATATATGTGTGGCCACAGGAATAGCTGCTTAACAACCTGGAGAAACCTGCCTTTCATTCCTCTGTTTTTCGTGGGGGCACTAAGCGCCATATTGTGCAAACAATGGTAAAGTAAAAAAAAATTAAATTGGACAGAGACCACATATTTTTACAACCACATAATGAGGACAATATAGCACTTCGGAACTGTGCACTACTTACATGCACTTTCAGGATTTACAGCCCTACATCTTCATCTCTGCAAGTATAACCTGACACACACCCTTGATGTCAGCATTGACTGTTGCCATGTTTCACCATGAGCACTGTGAAAGTGCCTACACAAAGTGAACATCACTGCATGATTACTCTTTTTTTGAGATTCAACAATTCTAATGAGTTTTGACCTCATTTGCATCTTCACCGTGCTGACAGCTCGGAATCTACGTGGTTAGTATCCATGTAGGCAGGGAAACTGCACAGGAGTCTAATGTATCAGAGGAATACATGTTTTAATAAAATGAGACTGTAATCCATCAGCTACATAATCCATATGCTTACATTACAGAATAATAGTCTGTTTCATGGCATTTAAACATTTTAGCAGCCTGCATTACTTATGAGTATATTCTTCATTTGGGGGTGGTGGAGCAAAGCTGCACTTATGTCTTGGCATTTAAAAAGGTATTTTTATTTGTTATTGTGTAATTAGACAATAATATATGTGGTATTACATGTTAAGGTTAGTTCTCTACAAATATAAGAGCTTTTACTTGCTCTTATTTCCATGTAGACTGCTTTCTCAGGCTGTGTTCTGAAAGTTTTGAAATACACAGCCAACATGAACAGGGAGTCTATATGGTTGCTTTAGAGGTGGTTGAATCACTCCCCCATGTTGATTTGCTTCATGAGCATAAACCTCAGCTGCTTATGATGTAATTTATATGCTATAATAGTTTCTGTGTTTGTGCGTGAGGAGTTTACTGAATCTAAAACTTTTCCCGGATGTGTGAGCATCAAGCTGCAATGTGCACATGGTCAAAATTATCGTGTAGGCTTTACTGAATTCCCCCCAGTTATTTTCATTCTATTTATATATTTCTTTCTCATCTTGTATCTGCTGCTTTAATACCTTTAACTTAGATTTCTTATGCCTCACTCCTTTTCGTCAGTAGCCTCCTCATGTGCTTCATCGAGAAATGCAGTTTGTATGCTTATATTCTCAACATAAGCTACTTTGCTCTGCAAGATAAGCCAGACTATTTTTTTCTAGAGACATGTATGACAGTCCCACTGACAGTTTGCCTGGTCCTCTCTCCAAGAAAGATTTGGTTATGGAGCTCCACTGGGGTAATTACTGGGTAATGAAAGGGTCATTAAGGCAGCTGGGTTGAGAATTAAAGTTCAGTCATGGGCAGAGAAAAGGAAGGCAGAAAATAATAAGGAAACAAACCTAAAAATATCAATATTGTCAGAGGAAAGCATTAGCTTCATTAAAGTCAGTGAAAAGAAACACTGATAAATAAAATAAAAGTGGTCCCAGAAAAGACCCCTGTGGAACAACACCTTTAAAAGTACCTTAATATGAATGGCTGCACCAAGAATGAACATGATAAGTCATCAATAGCCCTGGTCTGTGGTGTATAATGGTAAAGCCCTGACTATGACCCATATGATTTGAGTTTGGTTTGTTGCAGAAGTTCTGGAAGGGCTAGGTCAGACAAGATAGAATTTAGAGGCAGATGCAAGCGAAGGCAAGGGGGGGGGGGGCAGTATACCCGTTTGCTCTGTTTGTCTCAACACGAGTTTTGAAACATTTTGGGAGAAATGATTGAGCTGGTTTGTCTGAATGTTGCATGAGAGCCAGAGGAGCATATACATGCATGTGGAAGCATGCATGACACCTCCCTGTACCATATACAGTGGATATAAAAAGTGTACACACACCCTTGTTAAAATGCCAGGTTTTTGCGATATAAAAAAATGAGACCACAGATTTTAAAACTTTCCCCACCTTTAATGTGACCTAGAACCTATACAGTATAATTGATAAACAAACAAATCTGTTAGAGGAAAAATATAAAAAATAAAAAACATACAATAAGCTAGTTGCATAATTGTGCACATCCTTAAACTAATGCTTTGTTGAAGCACCTTTTGATTTAATTAAAGCATTCAGTCTTTTTGGGTAGGAGTCTATCAGCATGGCACATCCTGACTTGGCAATATTTGCCCATTCTTGCTTGCTAAAGCGCTAAGAATCTGTCAGATTGCAAGGGCATCTCTTGTGCACAGCCCTCTTCAGGTCACCCCACAGATTTTCTATTGGATTAACGTCTGGGCTTTAGTTGGGCCATTCCAAAACTTTAATTTTCTTCTCGTGAAACCATTCTTTTGTTGACTTGTATGTATGCTTGTGGTCAATGTCATAATGAAAAGTGAAATTCTTCTTCATCTTCAGCTTTCTAGCAGACACCTGAAGGTTTTGGGCCAAAAGTGACTGGTATTCAGAACTGTTCATAATTCCCTCACCATGACTAAAGCCCCAGTTACAGCAGAAGAAAAGCAGCCCCAAAGCATGATACTGCCACCACCATGCTTGACCATGGGGATGGTGTTCTTTTGTTGATGCGAAGTATTGCTTTTGTACCAAACGTACCTTTTGGAATTGTGACCAAAAAGTTAAACCTTGGTCTCAACAGACCATAACACACTTTCCCACATGCTTTGGGAGACTTGATGCACTGATTTGCAAATTTTGGCTGAGCCTGGATGTTTTCTGTCAGAAAAGGCTTCCGTCTTGCAGCCCTACCCCATAGGCCAGACATATGGAGAATACAGGAGGTTGTTGTCACATGTAGTACACAACCAGTACTTGCCAGAAATTCCTGCAGCTCCTTCAGTGTTGCTGTAGGTCTCTTGGCAGCCTCCCTGACCAGTTTTTGTCTTATCTTTTCATCAATTTTGGAGGGGCGTCAAGTTCTTTGCAATGTCGCTGTTGTCCCATATTTTCTCCACTTTTTGATGACTGTCTTCACTGTGTTCCATGGCATATCCAATGCTGTGGAAATTTTTTTTGTACCCTTCTCCTGACTGCTACCTTTCAACAACGAGATCCCTTTGATGCTTTGTAAGCTCTCTGCGAACCATGGCTTTTGCTGTAGCAGGCAACTGATAAATGTCAGGAAAATCTTACTAGGACTGATGAACTTTATTTAGGGTTAATCAGAGTCTCTTTAATTGATGGCAGGTTTGTACCCAAGAAGACTGAATGTTGTAATTAAAGCAAAAGATGCTTCAACAAAGTATTAGTTTAAGGGTGTGCACACTTATGCAACCAGCTTATTGTACATTTTTCCCCCTAACAGATTTGTTTGCTTTTCAATTGAATTATGCAGGTTATAGGTCAGATTAAAGGTGGGAAAAGTTTTGAAATTATTTATTGCGGTCTCATTTTTTTATATCACAAAAACCTGGCATTTTAACAGGGGTGTGTACACTTTTTATATCCGCTGTATGTGAACAGCTTGGAGATAATTGAAAGTGGAGGCCTATGGCACTGTATGTGATACCTCATTTCCTAACTTCTCATCCTCACCACCTTGGAAATAAATGATCTAATAAGATTGTAGACCCAAACAGCAAACAGGTCTATATCACATTACTGGATGATGAAAGGAATGCTCTTTCATCGATTTGATAATGTCGAAAGGAGAAAAAAGCGAAGTCACGCAACATCGATTTTTTTTCCCAGGGGAAAAAAATCGGTGGCCCTTCTTTGGGACTTTGCCATTTCCTCTAGTATAGTGCAATCTCAGAGTTGGTATATTTAAGTAGGGGGGGTTAACTAATTGTGTGTTTAACTAATGCATGCCATTCGTCTCTCTTGTGTATGGCATATATGTGTTCTCTGACCCTTTCACATAGTGTTCTGTTTGTTTTCCCTGTATAAAATGAATTACATCTCTGACATAAAGCCAGGTACACTAGGTCACGTGACTTGCAATCTGCATGGTGTTTAAACGTATATACATTTCCTGTATCTGGATGTCTGAATGTATTGGTTTTAGCCATATGGGAACATTGACTGCAGTCCCTGCAAGCAAAAGTGCCTTTCCTCTCTGACTGTACACTACGTGTTTTGGTTTGTTCATAACACCCATTAGACTGTCATCACTGTCATCTCACTGTTCCACTGGTTGCAGTGCCCAGCATCTGCACCTTCTATGGGTGCTCTGTACAAGGATGGGGAGCGGGCACTCCATCCAGCATAGGAGTGCACCAACAGTGTGGGCACAATGATAGTTCATCATTGGTGATAAACTCACCCATTCCATCACTGCTCCTAGAGGGAGCCAAAGGTCTATCCTCCAGGGCAGAACTACTTGATGGGCCAGGTAGTGCAGGGGTGGCAGAGGGGGTGCTTCCAGGCTCTGCACCAGTTGTGTGGTGCAGCAGTGCTGTAGCCAGTGGAGTGGGGCCAGGTGGATCCTGTGGGACAGTCTTACCCAGCTGCACTGTGCTGTGGGAAAAACAAAAATAAAAAAAAAAAAAAAAAAAAAAAGAGATAAAAGGGTTGGGGTAAGAGGAAAAAGGGAGAACATTAGTAGCTTCATATGTGACATAAAAAGTATTGTGTACAATTATTTGACTGTATTCTGTTACCTTTACTTTTAACACTATAAACTCTTAACAAGTTTCTTCCTTGCTTTTAACACTACAAAGTTTATAACAGGGGCACACTGCAGTACAGATTGCAGGCACCAGTCCCTGATGTGTGTGTGTGTGTGTGTGTGTGTGTGCGTGCGTGCGTGCGTGCGTGCGTGTGTGTGTGTGTGTGTGTGTGTTTATGTGTATATATATATATATATATATATATATATATATATATATATATATCTATATATATATATATATATATATATATATATATATATATATATATATATATATATATATATATATATATATATATATATATATATATTTATATATATATATATATATATATTACACATATATGTGTATGTTCCAATTATACTGATTACAGTTCACAGAAGGTCATCTGTGCCACTGGTATAGAAGTATGAAGTCACATTCCAATAATGATGAACACCTGACAGTATTGTATATTTGGGAAGTGTGGTTTTTGAACCCACAACTGATGACTATGCTAAAATACTGTATTATTCTTTTGTCCTACAGACTACTGCATGCATACTTTCCTTTTACAGTTTAGAGATGCATACTCACTGTTATTTGAGAATATGGCACTATTGCTTTGTGCTACAGACTAAGGCATGCACAGCTTCTTTTACAGTCGGGGTATGCATGCTCAATTTGATACAACTGTATTAAATACCAACTAAGTGGTCCGTAATGCTTGAGGATACACAATTATTATATAAATTATTATTATTATTATTATTATTATTACTGTTATTAACATACTATTCAGACAGTACACTTCTTATAGGGTTTATATCACATCATCGACAGATTGAAACATCGAAGCACATAACATCGAACTGAATACATCGAAGTATGAAAACATCGAAATGATGTGAATGGCAGTTTCCAACAGTGACATGAAACATTAAGGGTGTAGGCAGGGGGGCAAGTCCCCCTGCACCCCCCTAACCTCCCGTTACTTAAATATGCCAACTCTGAGATCGCGCTGCAGTGTAAGAAACAGAAATCTTCTGTTTCCGCACTGTAGTGCACTGAAGTGCGATCTCTGAAGTGGTATATTTAAGTGGCAGGGGGTGTGGGGGGTTCAGGGGGTCTTGCCCCCTGCATGGAGCAATTTGTTTTTGATCTACACTCCACATGATTTTTTTTTCCCATTTCGATGTTATACAGTTCGATGAATTCAATTCGATATTCTGTGATTCGATATTGTAATCTTTCAATGATGTGATATAAACTCCTTCTTATGCATACACACCACATGCTTCTCATATCCTTACTAGATGTATGCCATGGGCAGACTCTCGTTCCTCAGCTGTGGAAAAAAACAGAACAGAATACCATTATGAATACCAGTCTTGACTATATTCAGCTTTTAACTCTTACAATTACTCACTGAAATTGATATTTACACATCTGTGAGGTGCCCTCTGCCTGAAATTCACTGATCCAAAGGTTGAAGATATCCCACTTTCTCCTCCGAAGGTCATCATAATGATGTCTGCATTGGTCACCTCTGTAGGGGATACCTGTCTCTTTGGTTAAGGCCCCGGCAACACTATTCCAGGATTCATATTTATATTCTGAGCCTGAATAGTCCCAATGCAACAACCCGGGCCCATGGTTCTTAACCAGGAGTCCAACATAAATCTTGGACTGCTGGACACCCCAACCCTCTGCCCAAAGTGCACACACTCTCCAGCAACTACAGACATGCCTGCTATAGTGCAAACTCAATGTCTAATAAATGTTTCCCACCAATTGCATTTTATATGCTGCTGTTTCCCACCTATTGCACATTTTATGCTTACTGAAAGTGCACACGTTTTGGTTTTGCAGCATTTGAAAATATTGCACATCGCTCACCATCCCACAAACATGGTAGCTGAGGGTGTGCACTGGTGGGAACCATGTTTTTGGGATAGTAATTGATGTACAACAGTGGTAAACAATGCAATTTCTAGCTTGTTAGGCATACAAGTACTTGTATAAATGAGCTAGTCAAATGTACCATATATACTGTTCTCCTATACTTACAGCTATTACAACAATAATGTTGAGAAAGCATGTGCGAATGTTGCACTTAATTGCTATAATCTGCAATCTTACAAGAATAAAACAAAATTTGCACACCCTGTACTAGAACCCTGGGCCATCTGAACTCCACACCTACACTTAACACCTGCTGCCATGGGGAGTATTGAGATGATATCTCCTATCATAGTAGTTATTGTAAGGTTTTCACTGTTAATTGTAGCACAATGCTGCTTACCGTGTTTTCATAATGCACAATATTATTAATTGAATACATGCGTTTCCTATGTGTGGCTGTCTGGATCCTATCTATAACATGGGTTGTCCATTCCTCCAGTTTTTGCGCTGCTGCACTTTGTGCAAACCAGCTGAGCATTACTAAACATGTTTATGCTAAGCAGCACATCTTGCAAACACTAACAAAAAAAAAAAAAAAAGAAATTAAAACACAAAAGGCAGTGTCCACAGTTTTGCAGAAGGTCCAGATATTTGCATCCATTTGTCTCAACTCTGTATTGTATGTTGTCTTTTTATTGTAACAATGATCTTGGAGCTTTTCTCCCCAGACCTCCACTGAAAAAGGACATGTATCCAGTTGGACTAGCCCGGTCAACAAATGTAAAATAAATAAATAAAATAATGTGTGGGTTATTGTGAAATCGCTGAAGATTGCAGTCAATATATGACATACATTTCTGTTACACACTTAATATCCTTCATAAAATGCATGCTTGGCCTTTGTCCCCTGATTAGTTTAGTGTTTGACCACATTACTAGTACTAAAAGGTTGTGTGGAATGATCCACATTCAGTATGCAGGTTTTGTGGCCATGTTCTGAAAAGAAGCTGCCAGATGGTTCATGATCTGGACTACAGCGGTGCAGCTAGTAGTTTGCTGAAAGACGTTCAATTTAATGTAGCCCTAGTTTTAGCATTTCTTCAGTACAGTAGACCACATGGTGCCCTGGAATCTGGAAATGCTAAACTGAACTCAAAACTGGACATAAAAAAATAAATTAGAGAGAATACTAAAAGTGGAGATTGATTCATTTCACCTTTGTTCTCAAAAAATCTCAAATAAGTCAGGCAACACAAGCTGTTAAAGAATGTTCATTACAGATAGAGCTAGAAGTACTGAATGATCTGCAGCAGAAAATTCAAGCAATGGAGACTGTGGTACAGGATACAAATTCAAAATACGTGGGCCAGTTTAGAAATTATATCTCAAATAGGTCTCACAGGCATATCAATGAGTTACTAAAGGCAAGTGTGTAGGAAATGCAGAAAAAAATAACAACTATGTACAGCAGTTTTTATCTTACTCTCAACTGATTCAGGAAAATTATGGTCAAAAGCAGGAGAAAGAAGTCACCATATTTGAGAAACATATAAGAAAAAGAAAACTGTAAAGTAGGTAAATGTTAAGAATGAGATTATGAAGATCACAAAAGGAGTAGACTGTAATGTGAAACAGTCTGAAAGTTTGAAGTGTCAAAAAGGAACTAACTTACAAGCATCTGGAGCGTTTCTCCTTGGGCCTCTGCTGAAAATGGGTTTTGTCCCAGTCAAACTTTCTCAGTAAACAAATAATGTTTATATATATATATATATATATATATATATATATATATATATATATATATATATATATATATATATATATATATATATATATATATATATATATATATATATATATAGATATAGATATATATATATAGATATATGCATAGATAGATATAGATATATAGATATCGATATATAGATATGTATGTATGTTGTGTGTGTATGTGTGTGTGTGTGTGTGTGTGTGTGTGTGTGTGTGTGTGTGTGTATTATATATATATATATATATATATATATATATATATATATATATATATATATATATATATATATCGAGAGAGAGAGAGTGAGATGCACACATAAAGAGTTTGTTGAATATATGTGCTCTCAACAGTGGTTATTGTGATCCCTTTATAAAAAAATCCCCACTTGTGGATTCTGAGAGATCATTGACTGTTCATGCGGAGTGTGAGCTGTGCTGGTGTAAATGTAAGGCATCTATGTGTGTGTGTATGTGTGTGCAAATATTTCTGCATTACAGTTCGAGTAAAGGTTTGCTATTGTGATAGTTACAGTGCTTTGCTTGTAAGTATTTTGTATGTGTCATGTTAAGTCTCACAGTTAGTTTAGGTAATTAAGGAGCTGTTACTGTGTTCCCTGTGGTCCAGTGGTGCATGGTTTGATTCCGTCAGGTTCTATTGCCAAACTCTGTGACTCTAAGTCACTTTAACCAGATAACACTTCTGGGCTGAGTCTGGAAAAGGTCTATGGAGATCAGTGCTCTACCCCAGGAAACAAATACAAATAACACGATGATCAGCAGTGCTAATAGAATATGCATGCTGCGCATCACTCGAACATGTTTGCAAGCATCTTTTCTCGGCCGGCAATAGTGTCCACAGCAATGGAATGGTGCTTGTAAGCACATGCACAGAATGTAAACAAAATGGTTTGCCTATAGGCTATCCTAATATATGATCTCAGAAATATTAAGGGCAAGTACAGTGAAAGAATTCTGAAGGAGGGGAAGTGAAATTGGGGAATTGTACAAACATAGCATTTGTTGTACTACAGAAATAATTAATGGGAAGGGGAAATGGAGAAGGTGTACTCAGATACTGCAAGCAAATCTGCTGCAGTGTAAAAGAAACATTTCTAACATAAATCCTGTAATATTGATGCAATGATAATTAATGTCAATGACAATACATGACACGCACAGAAGTAAAACAGACAAGCTAACAAAGGATGTGAGAGGGATATAAAGCTGCAGTGTAACAAATAAGAGTTAATGTGATGCACATATTAATAACATGCGGAGTTCAGATAGTAAGCAAGGACAGAAGATACATTATGTGATAAATACATAGACTGCAGTTACTGCATATAAGATACATGTACAGGGTATACAAGCTGACATCACTGCTACACTCTCCACTGCAGCATGTATATGCAAGAACAAATGGACCTTACAGCTGTTGTGTCATGCATGTCAGAAATGGACATGTTTTTGCAAATAAATGTTATTATTGGCACCCATAGGAAAGGTGTTTATCACCTATAAATATTCAACCGAGAAGCAAATGTTGTGTAGTCGTATAAATGCTAAATCATAATATAATAACGCTCAACATACATAAGTGACAAATTACAACACATATTGGATGACATTTCATGATTTCAAGTTTTCCATTGGTAATTTGTACACATATCAGACATCATTAGAACAGTAAAATAAAAGCAATTCAGCTGTACCAACTCAAAAGAGAATGACATAACAGAGGACCAGTCACACATTCTGATGGTCTGGCAGCATACTTTACAGTAAGACATGTTTTATGGAAGCCCTCATCTGCCATTAAGCTGTATAGTGTGATGAAAACAATTGCAGAAATAAAGAAATGTTTGCATGAAGGCATGCAATACAGACCACAATTATTTTGGAAATAGGTAATGCTTGTGTGCATTGTATGACATAGTAAACATTCACATTATATCATTTTCGAACATATACCTGCATAGATATATGGGAGATGCATACCAATTATGGATGCCACAGAAACACTCATATTGGTGGTATCATGAAGAACACACTGGAAGGGCTTATAGCACTTTCCTATCAGGTTGGGTATGGGTTCCCTAACGTGTTGGACAATAACCTGAAAAAGGTGTCTCTTTGACTATGCCATAACTATTGATGTGAAGTTGTTCTATCTCGCCGTTTTGTTCTTACATGTGGGTTCGGAGCCGATCCCTCAGCTCTGAGTCGGCCACTTTTCACGCTCAGACTCTCAGAGAAGCTCAAGACCTAGTGTATATCCCATGATGCTCTACTGTAAATCCCCAGATCTAGTTTGCTGCTGCAACGGATCTACAGCTCGTCGGATGAAACTCGGGCCAGTGACTTAATTTTTTCAATATTAATAAAAGTTTTTTGTCAATAATAGTATTATATATCGTTAAAATTAGAAGTGTTATCTATAGTATTGGGCTATAGCCTGTTTGTTTAGCTCTAGTTTAAAAATTTTGAAGTAGTTCTATTCAGGGCTGTTAGACCTCTCTTTTCTGTTTGGGCATGACAGGGCTCTGTCACTTTTGTGTGTGTGTGCTCTCCTTTAGCCTTTTATAATCTATAGGTATTTACTTATATATATATATATATATATATATATATATATATATATATATATATATATACTTGCATATATCCTATAACAAGTTAGTTCTTAGTTAAATTAGTGTTGTGGTAATATTTACACTGTTTTGTTATTATACTTAAAATTCAGGGACCTGAATTTTTATTGTTAAATATGTTAGAGAAACAAAAGTCAGGATTCAAATGGTGTGGGTGCGGTCAAAAGATGTCTGTTACAGACAACCACTCCACCTGCATGTACTGTTTGGGCTCTGCTCACCTACAAGAGGTGTGCTCTATCTGCCACTCCTTTAGCACCAGGATTCTCTTGGAAAGGCACAGGAAGCTGGTAGATAGGGGACTTATGAAGCCTGATTTTCAGACTACTTTAGACAAAGCTGACCTCTCTTCCAAGGCTTCAAAGGGGTTGAAGTCTTCCAAGGGATCCTCGGAGCCCAAGTCACCTGCTCCGAGTTCCTCTACTATGGTTCATGCATTGGCTCCACAGCCCTTGGAGCCGTGTATCGATCCTCTACCTCGGAGCCCAGTTGTGGATCCGATATTGGAGACTCCTCAGTCTCCAATTCTTCAATCGATACCATCTTTGGCTCCTTTGACCCATCCCTTGACACATTCCTTGAGGCTTTCTGATGTGGACCTGGATGAGTGGTTAAGAGGCTCTTAGAGAACCCGGCCCTGGCCAAAATGCTGTCCGCTTCGAGCCACTTGGTTTCGAAGCCTGAAACCCCAACCATAATTTCTCCCCCTCCTCCGAAGCCAATCGAGCTCTCGGAGGCAGGGCAGGTGGAACCGATGTTGGTAGAGCCCTCGGAGCCAAGGTTTGATCCACCACCCTCGGCTCCATCGACCTTGATCTCCTCGGTTCTGACCAGGGAGTCTCAGGGCTGATAGTCCCTCGCTGGCTCTGGGGTGGAGATTCGAACCGATACCTTGGTTCCGACCCTTCCCCTCGGGGCTTCGGTGCAGGTGGCTTCGGCTCTGTCCTCTGGATTGAAGCGGGGGGGGTCTGGGCTCGGGGAGAGCTGCCAGCCTCTTCGGAGATGACAGACTAGTGCCGTTGATGCCATGAGGAAGGTCATGTCTGCTAAGACCACTCCCTCCTCAGATCTGCCTTCCCCTCCCCTTAAAGGGCCTCATTCTACCTCTTCCCCACAGGTCCCCACCAAGTGTCGAGATCCAGGGCCTCAGTCATCCCCATTGGGTGGCCCCTCCTCTCTAGGGACTTCACCGGATGCTCCCACCGATGAAGTACCTAGGAAGAGACTGTGCAAGAGGAGCACTTGGGTTCACCACAGGAATCTCTGACATTGGATACCGACTTGGAGGAATCAGAAGGGTCCCCACGATCCCCCTCAGAGGATGTCTAATTTGCAGACATTTTGGAGATCTTAAGAAAGAGAGGTGATTGGCAGTCCCTTGCCCCTACTGAGGATGAGTTGGTCCTCCTGAAGGCCTTTGGATCTCAACCATCCACATCCTGGGTTACCCTGCCCTTCGACGAATTGATGGAGCTGGTTGCTCGAAGGGTGTGGGAGTCCCCTGACTCAGTGGAACTGGTCCCTCGGAGGCCCAACAAGTTTATTACTTCCCCTACTGACAAGGCTTTTCTTACAAAGGGCGTCCCAGTTGATGCCATGGTGGTGGCGGCAGCCACCAAGAAAGAGATGTCAGAAACCTCTTCTTCTGTCCATCCTCCTAATAGGGATTCAAGGACGATGGACAGGTATGGGAAATGCATATTTAGTTCTGCGGCATTTTCCATGAGGTCGCTCAACTACCTGACACATTTTACCCACCTTCAACAAGTTCTCCTTAAAGAGCTGGGAGATACTCTCCAGGGTAACACAGCTGATGCAGTTTCTGAGAAGGTGACTGCACAACTCAACACCCACAATTCGATAGTAAACTCATCCATGCGACTCATTTCTTATGCTGCCGATGGATCGAGTAGGGTGGCAGGCTCAGCGATAGTTCTTAGGAGACAGCCCTGGGTGCACCTTTGCTCCTTTGTGGAAGCCTTCAAATCTTCCATTGTCAATACCCCATTCAATGGGTCCGCCTTATTTGGACCCAAAGTTAAGGAGACACTTACTAGGTGTGAACAAGAAGGAAAGACTCTGTCTGCTGTAGGAATCCGTTTTCCACTCCAACTAGACCATACCCCAAAGGGCAACAAAGTGGAAAAATGTGGTTCCAAAAACCCCAAGGAGCTTTCCAATCCACACCTACTGATACCCCCTCTAGGGGCAGAGGAGGGGGCAGAAACGGAAGACGCCATCCAAACAGCAGAGGTGGTCTGCAAAACCAGGGCGATAGGGAGCAGTTCTCTGGTAAGCCCTATCAGCGTTCCTGAAAGGAAGCCCATCTGTCCTTCTCTGGAGGCAGTTGGAGGTCACTTGGCTTTATACCCAAACATCTGGCTAAACATTGCATTGGATTCTTGGGTAAAATCATCATTGCCAGAGGTTATTACATTCCCTTTACAAAAATCCCCCCCATGTGTACAAGGATTCCAGATGTTCCACCCAGTCTGAGAAAGCTAGCAGCCATAGAAATCCGAAAACTGCTAGACAAAAGAGTCATCCAGCCAGTCCCGGTGGACCAAATAGGATCCCGAACTTACTCAAGGTTCTTTTTAGTTCCAAAGAAAACAGGGGACTGGAGGCCCATACTGGACCTCAGTAAACTCAACACCTTTGTCAAGAAGGAAAAGTTCTGGATGGTCACGCTTCAATCGATTCTTCCGTTCTTAGCAACGGGTGATTGGATGTGCTCTATAGATCTCAAGGATGCATACTACCATATCAAAATGGACAGATCATCCAGAGATCACCTGTGTTTCTGGCTTGGGGCCAGTCATTACCAGTTCAGAGCCCTGCCATTTGTTCTCACCACAGCCCCCAGGGTGTTCACCATATGTATGGCAGTGGTCACAGCTCACCTGAGACATTTGGGATTCCGGGTGTTTCAATATCTGGACGACTGGCTCCTCACAGCCACCTCCAGGCATCAACTAATCCAAGCAAGAGACTACACCATAAGTCTTTGTTCCCAGTTGGGCATAACCTTAAATTTAAAAAAATCTGCGTTATCACCTTCGCGGCATATTACATTTATAGGAGCAGAACTGGACATCATCAGTTTAAGGATCAGGTTGCCTCAAGCAAGAATTGTATCTTTAAAAAGTCAGTTATCCAGTCTGTTGGTCCAAAACAAAGCTCCTGCATCCCAGATACTGCAGCTATTGGACACAATGGCAGCAACACTGATAGCAGTCCCGTTAGGGTGCATACACATGCGGATACTCCAGTGGCTACTCTTCGCACAGTGGTCTTACCAATGACTGCCCATGTCACACGAGATCTAGTTAATGAATCTTTGCAAGAAGGATCTCAATTGGTGGCTGAACAGTGAACAAGTGATAATCAGACATCCCTTTGTTCTTCCCCAACCCACAGCCACAGTGACCACGGATGCTTCCCTGATAGGGTGGGGGGGGGCTATTTCAGGGAAAGACTGTCCAAGGCACTTGGTCAAACATGGAATCACATTTGCATATAAATGTCCTAGAGCTGAGAGCGGTGTTCCTGGCATTGCAACACTTTCACGACTCTCTTCCTCCAGGTACAATTGCTATCCAGACGGACAACATGTCAATAGTCTGGTACATCAACAAGCAAGGGGGAACCAGATCATATCCCTTATGTCGAGAGGCCCTAAGAATTTGGCAATGGGCTGTATCCACCGGATGCTTTCTGATAGCAATGCACATCCCGGGGTCATCCACCATGATAGTGGACAAGCTAAGCAGGGCCATGCTGTTGCCTCATGAGTGGTCTCTCAAACAACATGTGACGGACAAGATTTTCCACAGATGGGGCCAGCCTTGCTGTGACCTATTTGCATCTCCGATGAATGCCAAATGCAGCAGCTACTTTGCCATTTATCCCCCACCGGGGAGCAACCCGAGGGACGCGCTCGTACACGATTGGCCCCCGGGCCTCCTATATGCCTTCCCCGCCAATTCCCCTAATTCCCAAATTCATACAGAAAGCCAAAAGTCTGGGAAGGACTGTGATTTTGATACCTCCGTCTTGGCCTCGGCAGATTTGGTTCCGCTTCCTGAAGAAGTATCAAGTGGAAGAACCATGGATCCTGGACCCAGTGCCAGATCTTCTGACTCATTCGTCGGGAGTTCTTCATCCCTCCCTCATCTCCCTAAAACTGACAGCTTGGCTGCTCCAATTCCCATATTAGCCAGGTCTCAAGATTTGTCTCCCGCAGTCCAACATACTATAGTTTCCTCTCATAAACTGTCTACCAGGAAGCTATATAATAGCAAATGGAAATGATTTGTTCACTGGGCTTCTCATCATGACATTGACCCTTATGTGGCACCTATTCATACCATCTTAGAGTTCTTGTCTTCCTTGTTCCATGATGGCGCAGAAGATGCCACCATTAGAGTTCAATTGGCTGCTATTCCCAATTTCCATGGAGGGTTTAACGGGTCTAACATCATGTCCCATAGACTATGTAAGGCATTCTTAAAAGGGACCCACCATCTCAGACCGCCTATCAGACACCCCTGGTTTTATCCCAATTGATGCTCGCCCCCTTCGAACCCACTTCATCATGTCACTTAAAGTTTCTGTCTTGGAAAACTATATTTCTAGTAGCCATTACATCTGCATGTAGGGTCTCCAAACTCCAGGTCTTGTCCACCAAGCCCCCATATTTGATTTTTCACCCTGATAGTGTCTCCCTCAGGACTAACCCTACCTTCCTTCCCAAGGTCTGTTCAGAGACTAACTTAAATCAGTCCATTGAGCTTCCAACCTTCTTTAGACACCATACCAACAGACTGGAATATATGTTACACAAGCTGGATGTACACAGACAATTGAGATTCTACCTAGATAGGACAAAGAATTTCAGACAATCGGATCAACACTTTGTCTCTTACGCAGAGAATAAGAAAGGCTGTGCAGTATCAAAAATCACATTATCCAAGTGGCTTTCTGACTGCATTAAATTCATTTATTCCTCCACTAATCAACCATTAACAACTAACATTAAAGCCCATTTTACCCAGGCTGTTTCTACGTCATTAGCTCATGGAGCTCATTTGCCCTTGGATACCATCTGTGCAACCGCCACTTGGTCAAAACCTCACATGTTTATCACTCACTACAAAGTGGACAGGACCTCCAGGGACAGGGCTTCCTTTGGTTCCACTGTGCTCAGGAATGATCTCCCGTGAGCCACCCAGGATTAGGATGCTTGGGACGCTACCCACGTGTAAGAACAAAACAGCGAGATAGAACAACTTCACATAAAGAAGTTATGTCCTTACCATAACGTTCCATGTGAGTTGTTCATCTCGCCTTTTTGTTCTTACATTCCCGCCCACCTTCCCCCTCCGGTTGAGAAAGATGGTTGCCTTGGTGGATTGGTCGAATTTTGTCAGCTTGTCTTCTGGAACAGACTGTTTCTTCCTTCTACAAACTTATAGCTACCTAGATATATAGGCATTATAGTTCTATTTCTTCCTGTAGGCTGTCTTGGTTGCAGCATACTAGATCTGGGGATTTACAGTAGAGCATCATGGGATATACACTAGGTCTCGAGCTTCTCTGAGAGTCTGAGCTTGAAAAGCAGCCGACTCAGAGCTGAGAGATCAGCTCTGAACCCACGTGTAAGAACAAAAAGGCGAGATGAACAACTCACATGGAACGTTATGGTAAGGACATAACTTCTTTTTTGTGTGTAAGCCACTGCTGCCTCTGATACTAGGCTCTCCACACCCTTCTGTATTGACTGCATGTACCAAAGGAGATAGCAATGGAGGCTACTACAAATAACTGAAACTAATGCGTGCAGTAAGGAGAGTTATGAATATTATTTGAACAATCTGATTTAGTCGGAATGCTGAAAAGAGCTACACATGTTACTGTCCTTACAACAGTGAGAAGTACAGTACCAGTACTTCTTTACCAAGGAAGCCATTTCCATCATGTAGTACATGCACTTTACTAGAATTGAACCACACTCTCTCTGTGAAGGTATGCTGTACAAGCCAGTATTCAGTCCATATGCCACAGGAGCACTCACAGCATGGCATGACCCAAATAACCTTTTCACTACTAGGTTCATAGGTTCATAGGTTCATACTAGGCTATCTGCCCGAGGGCATTTACAAGCCTAGCCCATCGTTTTGTGGCTTACGCCACCCCTTTAGTATGGGGAACTATACCCATTATTTTGCTGTGCCTCTGTTGAGCAGTGACACTGAGGTAATCCCTGGGGTATATCTGCGATCTCCCATCCATTGGTCAAGATTTCTCTTGAACAAGGCCAGCGAGGTGCTCTGCCTCACATATACCGGGATTTTATTCCACAGCATAGGGAGTCTTTGGGTGATGAATCTATCCCTCCAGCACGTCCTATTAATAGCCGTGTCGAGGTTTAAGTCTCCCGCCCTTGTGGCTCTGATGGATCTAGATTTTTTGAGGTGAAGCATATTCATCAAATCTGGGTTTGACATGGCCTTGTATGTTAGGCAAAGGTCACCTCTGAGCAGCGGTGGCGACTGAATAGAGCTGGAGTTCTTTCAGTCGGGCAGCATAGCACAGATGTTTGATACACTTTATCCTTTTGGTGAGGAACTTTGTGGCCTCTCCAGCTGCTGCAAGTGTCGGGTCAGATACATTCGAATGGGGCATTGTACTCAATCATTGGTCTGATGAGTGATGAGTATAGGGAGACTATGACCTCCCTTGATCTAGATGAGAATCCCTTCATGATAAGGTGGGCAATGTAGAAGGTCTTCCTAACTACTTTAGCTACATGGGTGTCGAATGACAGACTACTATCAACCTGGGTCCCCAGGTCCCTGATAACTTCTTCTGTGCTCAGTGGATTGCCACCTATTTGGTAGCTAGGGGTAACCTTGTTTTTCCCGAAGGGTATGACTATGCATTTTTGGCATTTAACTTTAGGCCATGGCTCTGGCACCAGTTATCCGCTTCTGTGAGACCCTTCTGAAGGATATCTGTGTCAGATGTGTTTTCTACTATGGCGCCCAGTTTGCAGTCATCTGCAAACTTTGTCAGCCATAACCCTCCTGTGTTTGCTTGTACTTCGGAAAAGTAGATGCCAAACAAGAGTGGGCCCAGGACTGAGCCCTGTGGTACACCACTTGTGACAGGCTTTGAGTCTGACATGGCGCCAGCAACTCTGACCTTGTGGGTTCTGTCACTCAGCCAGTTTGCAACCCATCTTGTGATGTATGGGTTAACATTTAAGCTGATGAGTTTTTCAATGATACCCGAGTGGGGTATTGTATCGAAGGCCTTCGCCAGATCGAGGTAGGCTGTATGGACTGCCTTTCCCTCATCAATGGCTTTGGTGACTGTTTCGAAAAGTCAACCAAGTTTAGAAGGCATGATCTGCCTTTGACAAAGCCAAACTGGGATGGATCCAAAGTCTGCAAATTCCCTATGTCTTTATTTATGAGGTCCATTATGATCCTCTCCATGGCTTTGCAGATAAGGCTTGTCAAGCTAATGGGCGGTAATTTCCAGGGTCGGTGGAGGCACCGCCTTTGTGAAGTGGGACCACAGTTGCAGTGCGCCACTCCTGGAGTGCGTATCCAGAGGTAAGACTATGATTAAACAGCTGTCCTAGCTGTGGGTTTAATTCCTCGTTGAGTTCGTGGAGCACACAGCCGGGGACACCATCAGGTCCCATGGATGCTGTGTTTTTGCTTTGGAGAGAGCAGTTCTCACTTGGGCGTTGGAGATGTTTGGGGGCTGCAATCGCTTGGTATAGATATCTCTCCTTTTGGGGAGGGGAGAAGTTTGCACTGAACCTGTCAGCCAGTATGTTGGCAATGTCTGTAGGATCAGTAATCTTCACATCATTTTGAACTAGTTCTGAGCATATCTGGGAGTTTCCTCCCAGGTTTCTAACATAGCTAAAGAAGGCCTTATGATTGTCTTTTGAGTCTTTAGCTATTTTTCTCTCAAAATTTGCTTTGGATGATTTTATGAGAGCTCTTAGTTTTTTACTTATAGTGATCAAGGGTGTCTTACCTTTTAAGGATTTTGCTCTATCTTGTAGTAGCTTCCTCCTTTTGTTGTAGAGTTTGTTTATGGCTGGGGTCCACCAGACTGGACGCTTGCCTTTGGTACAAAGAGTCTTTGTTTTGCTTGGGATTGCCTTATCCATGCAGTCCTGCAGGTGCTGGTAGAAGGCATTTGTAAGTGATTCAGCGGCTTTAGTACTGCTTTCTGCCGGCTCGGGGGCCTTAAAGGAGACCACACTAGTCTTTAGAAGTGTGAAGTCGGCTTTCGAGAAGTTCTTTACTGTGGTCTTTTTTATTTCAGGTGGGGGTGGGATGAGGACCTCCAGCGAGATTAGTTTGTGATCTGATCTCACCAGTGAGGGGTATACTTCCGGTGTTGAACATTGTGCTCCCATGTTCGTGATGATGAGATCAAGTAAGTTTTCTCCTCTTGTGGGGATGGTGACTAGTTGTTCCATGGCATTTGAGTTTATGAATTCCAGGAACTTTTGGGCTAAGGTGTTTGGGCTTGAGTAGTGTTCCCAGTCTATATTAGGGTAATTGAAGTCACCTAGTATGATGGTGTTTGGTGATACATTTATCCCTCTAGTGTTTTCAGGAAGGCCATGTGAGGTTCCTGAGTTTGTGAGGGTGGCCTGTAACATGCTACAATTTGCAGAGCAGTCTTGCCTATGGTTAATTGCACCTGGATGGTCTCCGATGCATCGTGCGTTGCCACCAGTCTTGAGGTGTGGGTGTCTTTGATGAATATGGATACCCCTCCTTTCTTGGTATTGTCCGGATTTTGGGGCCGGAACGCATGATAAGAGGTAAAACCTGATAGTGCTGGGGTGCTCTCAGGAGCCTTGAACCAGGTTTCTGTCACTGCACAGACATCGATGTTCTCCATACTGAGAAGGGCCTCGAGTGCGTGCATTTTGAGATTTAGACTTCTGGCATTGAGCAGCATTACCCTTAGTTTTTTCCTTTTTGTGTTGTAGGGTGGTAGGTTTAGAATTTGAGCCTTGCCTAAAAAAGGCACTATGGGGTGGCAAGAGCCTTTGCCAATATCCGGAATCCCAGGGGTGACAGGTGCAAGCCGTCCCTTGCGAAGCAGCGTGGCTTGTCCAGCATGTCATCCCAGGCAGACAGACATTGGATCCCCTTTGAATGACACCAGAGTTTAAGCCAATTGTTAAAGCTGATCATCTTATCTCTGTATTGTGGCATCATTCTTGGTGAAGGTAGGATACTGCTCAAGGTCAGGGTCATACCTGCCTGGGCTACATAATCAGAGAGCTCCTCAATGTCTCTTTTCATGTAGTCCAAGGAGGTACATCTCAGGTCGTTTACACCAGCGTGGACAATGACTGAGTCGTATTTGTACCTGCTGTTGAGAGACCTGAGTGCTTGTGTTATGTGGCGGATTCTAGCACCCGACAGGCAGCTTACTGTGACCTTCTCCTTACTCAGTCTGGTGAGCGGGACGTCAGTGTGTCTGACTATGGAGTCACCAATGACTAGTGTGTCTGGCATTGTGTTTGGCCTTAAGGGCTGTGACTGTTTGACACTCTGACTGTGAGGTCTATGTGTTGCAGGTGTTGTGTTCTGAGGTGGTGGTTGTTTGGGTGTCTGCTTTGGTGGCCTCTGCTGTTTTGGTAGATTTTTGATCAGAGCCGCCGAGTATGTCTTTGTGTGTTTATGTGTATGATTTGAGGTTGTGATAGTACTATGTGAGACTGGGTCTATAGTGTGTGTGGTAACCTTCTCCTCCTGACTGGTCTTGCCAGTCCTATGTTGAGAGAGCTCAGCCTCCAGTTTGGCCGTATAGTTGCATCTCTCACATGTATTTGTGTTTTGTGGGAGGAGGAGAGGGTTGTCTGTGTACATGAGGCAATTGTAACATTGCCTCAATATTCCCAGGTTCACCAGCTGAGCAGGAGAGGACACTAGCAACTGATCCCTCGACATGCTAGAAGGACTAGACAAAAAAACTTTAAAAGAGATTCCGGGGGACGTGGGTGACTGAGAAATGGGGGTTTGTCCTTTTGGGGTGCTATCTATAAGAGTGCCGTATCAAGGTAATAAGTACTGTAGGTTTAACAGATAGAGAAAAGTCTACTTGGAGTCAAGTAGAGATGATCTTTTTAGGTATTAGAGAAAGTGCTAGTAACAGGGATGCTTAAAGGTAAGATTGAAAAGAATGCACTCTGCAGTGTGCACTAGAGAAGTTAGATATGAAAGTAGGTAACTTGAGTTTTACCTGTTTAAAAAGTTAAGGTTTAGTGGAGAGTTACTATTTTTAAAACAGCAAGATGGACTGAAAGGGGTGGTTACTTTTGTATTTTGGTACTATGAAATATTGTAGGATGGCCAATAAATTTAAATAATTGAAGGGGTGGGATTTCAAAAGTGATGGTTTTGTGATTACTCACATAAGCCAGTGAAAGTAGAGAGAAATGAGATATATGGTCAGATTAACATAAGAGGCGGGCAACTAGAAAGACAGTGGTATTTAACAAGACAACTTAAATGGGTGGGAGGGAGGGAAAAAATTCTGCCTGACTCAGAACAGAGAGAGCTGTGGTCTCTTTTGAAGTTTTAATATGCTGTTAAAACAGAATGCAAGCAAAACACAAGATAAAGAAAACAAACTACAGTATTCAAAATATAGAAAGGCAATACAGAACCTGTGATTATATATTATTTTCCAACATAGAAATGGATATGGATAACTGGATACAGTGTTGTTTGTGTAACATCAGTACATCCATATAATATTGCCCTTTTCAAAAAGTTAAATAGCAAGCTATTTAACGCTATAGACTAATGACATGAGGATCAACCAAAAATGCCACAGTGGAAGTCTTAACATAAGACACTCCACCTATGCTAACTTACTATATCATATGTATCATAAACAATGTATTTGAGAAAAAGGAAAGGTGGAGGTCACTCCCATTGCAAATGTACACATCATATATGTGGTGGAGCTCATTCATGCATTACAGTATAAGAGCACACAATACCTGTAGTCACTGACTGCGGATGTTGAACATCTGAGCATTTGACTACAGAAAATGCACGATACTGTAGAGAAGTAATGCACCATGGTAGAAGCGTCACTACAATTGTGAGACATGTTGGTATTTCAAGGAATTACATGATGTTATTGCTGCAACTGATATGTGAGCCTGTAATTGCTGTACTAAGGCAACAATATACAGAATGTTGTCTCATTCCATCATGCCAAAGGAGAATGCTTACTACATGTTATATAAGGAAAATGCAATCACACATCATCATTAATTTGACTAAAATCATTGTTATGTGAGGAATTATCATAGCATTTTATAAGATAATGCAACACCTATAAATGTACACAGCCAATGTGTTTGACAACAGTGTAAGTGACATGTACAGTCACAGTAAGACTGACACAAGATAGTCTGAGCAGTAGTAGCTTGCTTTGAACTAATTACCTAAGACCACAAGCTACACATTAGTGTCTGAATCGCAAGTGCCACATGATATGTTCTGGTACAACTGTGACAGTGTACAGCTGAACTGATGACATTATCGCTGTCTATTACTTGGAAGTTTACTCAAAAAGTGGTTGAAGGGCACAATAACAATGTACAGCTACACATCTTATATGTATTTGAAGAGTGGCATAAAGTGTATAAGAGAAAAAGATACACTCACAGCTGTCCTCAAATATCCTGTGTATTTATACAATGTATAATGCACAGTGTCAGTCATCCAGCACAAGAGAAGTTGCACTACAACTGTGAGATACTGCAGTTAATGGCAGCATTATGTAATCATTCTGTGGCCTAAAAGTTATTTTCCCTGTGGATGCTAGGATCTGCTATTTTAACACTGTACCACTGTGAATACATCTCATAAGTGGAAGTAACCATAAAGGTGGTTGCAAGGTGGCCAACAGTATATAACAGCAATCACAGTCACACTATTTAAACAAGGGTAGATTCAAACCACCTGCTTATTTAGGTATACAATGTATACAGCACATTATCAGCTGCTAGAACCACATGAGAAGCCAGACTTCAACTAGGATATACAGCATCTATGAAGGGATGACATCAGCAGTGAATTACCAATGGGCTGTGTGTGGTAAAATGACTTTTACATCCATCTGGGGTGGTAAATGTTGCCTTTGCAAATGTGTGCAAACCAAGCCTGAATTTATTACAAAGACATGTGTCTGGAGGTTTTCTCCCTGGGTGTCCGCTGAAAATGGTCTCTGTCCCAGTCAGACATCCCCAGTAAACAAATGTTAAATGAAATAAATAAATTTACAGTCACTGCTGTATTCGAGCCTACTCCTTTTCTATTTACAAATTCTAGAGAACAGTGTAGGAAATGCAAACCCCACAGAAATCCCACTTCTTAAAATGTGATAGTGTACTTTAGAAAGAATCAGTGTGCTACATAGAAGATGTGATTGTGAAAGGTGGGATAAAGGGTTGGTTGAGTCATCTAGTAGTTTAAAAATGTTTCTTCCCAGTAGAAGTTGATCGAGCATAGCTGTGTTGCAGGACATGCTCACCTGACTCTATACCACACACACACACACACACACACACACACACACATACACACACACACACACATACAATTTCAATGCTGAGCTTCCAATGTCTACCTATCTAGTTGTGCAAGCTATACAGGATAGTATTAGTTGCAAGTGCCATAGGAAAATTTGGCTCTCAAGGTGAGATAGAGTGCACTTTTGTCAGGATTAGAGTGTCATAGAGAGGATGTTTCTATTAAAAGATGGATAAAAAAGCTATGAATAATGTGAAATGAATTCCACTCAAGGGAAGTGGATACAGGACAGTGTTACAAACACATGCAAGTTTCCCATGTTGAACATAGAACCTCCCACCTATCTAGTTACATACTCTATAGAGCACAGTATTAGTTGCAAGCAACAAAAGAGAACTCTGAATTTAAAGATGTGCAAAAGCACATTTGTATTTGCTGAAAATTCACTGTTTGTAACAGAGGACACCCTGCAACACAGGTCTTGACACAAATGCATATGTGTGCACATGACAACATAACAGCACTGTGACTGACTGATGCAATTATATGCCTTTCTACTAATATTTAGATAATGTTCTCCATGCACATTGCATTGCAGTGAGGGACATGTACTTACTTGTTTTACACTTTGGAATGCCAAAGAAATTGACAGTTGTAAACCAGTGGATTAACAATGAAACTTTCCTGGCACTTCATTTTGAGCTGGTTGCACACTTGTCTTGCCTCATACTTGCACAATGTGTATTGACAGGACAAACACACAACCCCTACACAGGACATTATATTACAAAATAATAGTAATGGATTATGTGTGACTAGGTTAACCAAAATTGTAACACAGCTGGAAGTGTAACCATTGGAGAGAAGACATGTCTTAACTGATTGAGTTACTTGAGTCATCATCACTCTGAAATCAAGATAACTTCTTTACAGGATTCAATGCAGTTTTATAAAGTTGCATAACTTAAACAAATAATTATTTTTGGTCTTTATTTTTGTTTTGTTTTAACTTTCTGCCAGAAAAGCAACACTGCCAAGCTGAATTTTGCTTCTGCAGACAAAGCATTAGTGCATGCATAATCATATCTTGAGGTGTTGAACTTTGAATGGGAACTAACAGTATCTACAGAGCTCTGTGCTGACATTCCTGCAAAAAAGGCATTATACACATGAAACGTGTAAATCTGATGGAATAGAGAAACAGTATAAATTATGGTCATGGTTCATGTGCCATG
The DNA here is from genome assembly GCF_019279795.1 of Protopterus annectens. NCBI lineage: Eukaryota > Metazoa > Chordata > Ceratodontiformes > Protopteridae > Protopterus > Protopterus annectens. The sequence continues at coordinate 793,532,235 of NC_056734.1, forward strand.
ACTGAACACTTCTCATGACAGTTACATTTATTCAGTCCTTATATGTATGCTACATGTGTATTATGAAACATATGAGGGACCATGTTATTGCTGGTGGAAACATGGCTTATGAAAACAGTTTTGAATCAAAGAGTTTTATTGGATGACACAATATTGGTGGGAAGAGTAGAACAGTTGTTGAAAGGAATAAACAATACACAGATTATAATACATTTCTACACATATTTGTGTTGTGTTACTGTTTGCTTTATCATCATAATTATTCAGGCAAGATGTGTACAGGTTTCACATCAGGGAGCAGGCTCATTATTGTAGCAGGAGATTAATGGGGTGTGAAGGAAAGGAGTAGCCAACATTTACAGCCATGGCAGTCACACAAAACATTCACAGTTTCCCTCCATCTAGATTTAAACCTTTAGAGCATTCCAATAATACCTGATTAGTATTTAAATACATCATGTAAGAAGTCATACTTCAGAAAGTTTACATTTGACAGCAGATTTCAGAAAATGAGAACGTGTGTATTTACCCTATTGGCAACTGTAATCTATACATCTGACTCTTCATCTTATTGAAAAGCATATTAAACTGACTAAACATAGTTAAGCAGAGAGGTACAACAAACAACAAAGTAATGATGCCAAAGGCAAAAGATCACAAGATATTGCCATAAGTTGTCTAATGCCATTTAGCCTTAGTTGCATTTGATGGCCGACAGCACACATTAAGCAAATGCAGAAGTGGAACAATAATGATACAGAAGGGAGAAGATAAGTGCGATGGAGGCAGGGACAAAGTAGCTTATGAAAAAGAAGGATAAAGGTGTCTCATAACAATATGTAGCCAACAGGTTCACATACAATAGTGTACCAAAAACAGTCAGCAACACTTAGCTAATGGCTGGATTAGAACCCTATGTTTACATGTGAGCATTATCTCATCATACCACAAAGGAGTTACTACTTTGCATTATTTAAATAACACATTTGAAGCACAGTGACAACTTGCTGAAGCAGAAGGGGTAAACAGAGAGAGACTGAGGCAGATGCAGATAGGAATAGCAACTATAAATTGAGTCGTACATGTAGAAACATCTGCATGGTGTGTTATTCTTACTTATTAAATCATCATTCATCTGTCCTGCTCTGTACAATAAAGTGTTTGCTATAAGGCAAAATAAGTAGGAGAGTGCAACGGACATGAAGACATAAGCAGGGTATGGATAGCTTAACAGGTCTCCCTGTTGGGGCTGCATTGTTTTGCAAATAATGTCTTACTGCACTATTCAAATGGTACGCTAATGAAATGTATATGGAGAAAAACACAGATGTTTGCTGTTAAATATATGACAGCAATATCAAATGTCATGAATTAATAAATTGACTTTCAGCTGTAATCGACCTATGACATTATGCAAAAGCTTCAGTCAACAAAAAAGGGCAATTATCTCAACATGCCACATAGAAGCTTCTACTTCATTACATCCAGCAGCTTAGAAGTGTTACATTAGCTGTTTCACAGTACTACCTTTAGTCTGCCTTTAATCTGTATTCCCATAGTGCAGATTACTTCTATTTTTGCAAGAAAGGGGAATGTTGGGCAAGGTGCTTATAAGTAAAAGGGACAGGCAAGTAAGATAGGTTAGGAAACATGCACAGATATACAGACAGGGATGATGATGGAGACAAAAGGTTGGCGGACACCATGACTGAGGATAGGTAGGAGACAACAGAGTTACAGTATTATCCAGTTTAAGAAAATTGAGAATGTAGTCCTTATTCTCAGAACTCTCATCACTGTCCCGTGTATCAGATGTCTGAGTCAGTACCAGACATGACATAATTTTTGCAATAAATGCTGGCCCTTCTCTACCCTGCTGATACATGCATCTTGGCCCCTTTCCATGATATTCTCCACCAACGCTGTCAACATCTGCTGGGTGACAAAATCAGCACCTCCACTGATACTTCTCCTGGAGTGTATAACTGCACCAGCAGGGGTCTATATTATAAGATCGACGGTTGTAAACATCGAACACCATATAGCCGATACCATATGGTTTATGTCTTCAAACATGGAACTTATAAAAACAACAACAAAAAGAAAGAAAAAAGTACCCTAATGGGTTTAAGTTGGGGGGCATGCCCCCCTGCATCCCCACATGGAGGGATGCTCCCCACACAGCCCCTGCTACTTAAATATACCAACTCTGAGACCGCAGTACATTGCAGTAAATGGAAATCTCCCCTTACAGAGATTTCTGTTTACATGTTCGATGTTGTGCGCTTTCGCTATTCTCATGTCGACAATGTCAGTTTTGATATTGTCGGCTTTCAAGAATATAATATAGACCCCCACCAGCAGTTGTGGCAGAGCTACCTGATGCAGGTGAAGTAGGTAGGGCAGGGGTTGTGGATGCAATGCTGACAGGTTATGAACCTGAAGTGTTGAGTATTTGTGCTGCCATCTGTGGAAGTATGCTGGGCTGGGCCACTGTGGTTGGTCTGCCTCTCTGTGCTTTGGTCATTTTGAATGCAAACAGCAGAATGTTAATAAATCATACAACCCCAAAAAGTAATAAAATAAATGGGTCTATATTACATTGACGAACGCTTAAATGTTCGAATCTCTAAAGGTCGACCTTTAGAGATCGAACATTTAAGTGTTCAAAAATGTAATAAAAGAAAAAAAAAGGTAAACTGAAAGGGTTTTAGCAGGGGGCCAAGACCCCCTGCACCCCCCACACACCCCCTACTTAAATATACCAACTCTGAGATCGCACTTCAGTGCATGGCAAAGTGGAAATGGGAAATTTCCCATTCCCTGCATTGTAGAGCAATATTGGAGTTGGTATATTTAAGTAGCGGGGGTTTTGTGGGGTGCAGATGGGTTTGCCCCCCTGCTTACACTCTTTAGCTTTTTTGTTTTAGTTTTATTTTTATTTTTTTTAATTTTTAAAGATATTAGACCACTTAAATGTTCGATCCCTAAAGGTCAACCTTTAGAGATTTGAACATTTAAGCATTCGTTTATCTAATATAGACCTAAATAAGTAAGAAAAAAGAGTTAGGATGGGGAAAACAAAAAAAGAGATAATTAGATCCAAGGCATGTCATGTTAATTTATTTTTTGATGCACGTTTCAGCAGTATAGCAAAAGTTCTTATAATTTAATATTGCATACATTTGCCACATTCATATATGATATGAAGGTAATCATTTTTTGTAAGATAAACAAATCTCATTCCTAGGATATAAGAGAGAGCAGCCTTTTTCCCTATGAAGGATAGGCTATATGGGCATTCAAATGTAATAATTGCAATTACCGTATTTAAACTGATGCTGACATATTATTGTTAATATTTTAGAAATTCTGTCCTGTAATAAAAACTAATCCCTGTTTCTTGGTATTGAACAGGCATACACAGTTATGCTGATGTTCTTATTGCCTAATGCAAGCATTAGGAGTTATCGGGGAAGGCACGCATGCTTGATATCAAGGATGAGGTATGTCTGCTGAAGATACCAGTGTTTGAGGGACTTAAAATAATTATCTGGCTTTAATTTGTACCTGAGTCATACTTACCCCAGATCTATTCGATGTGAGTTAATCTCTTTCGGTGCACCTTTCCTCTACAGTTGTACAGTACAAGAATAATATCTATCTATATATATTATATATATATATATATATATATATATATATATATATATATATATATATATATATATATATGGAGAGAGAGAGAGAGAGAGAGAGAAGCATAATGAGAAACTGTGCTGGCTGGCTAGATCATTAATGCCATATCATGATCAGGTTATTCGTCAGTATACTTATACGACTGAGGATTGTTTGCAGTCCAAAATTTAGCCTCCCATTGACTTAGGATGTCCTGTTTGTGCTCCTGTAGGTCAGTATAGTGGTAATGACATTGTTCTCCAGTGTTTGGAATGTCATTTGCACTAGAGACAGCCTTGGCTAAGCTTTTCCAAGGGTCAACCTTATACTGATTTCTGGTATAATCTCCCTGCAGCAGCCTACATCTGTAGTGGTTCATGAGGAGTGCCATAAAATCCTTGACGCCTCAATACCCCTCCTTTGTGTTCTAAATTTAGCACAATACTCTCCATCATCAGCCATGTCTGCAGAAGTCAAGCTAACTCTATATTTCCTAACTGGTGCCCAGTTCAGATCTTGCATGTAACAGGTTGCACACAAAAACCCACAGCCTTGCCAAGTGTATTTTTGCAAATGAAAGTATATGGATTCCTTGTCAGAAATGCTGGCACTATTTTCATCAATTAGTACTAAAGGTATGAAACATGGTATTGAGATTTGCCAAATGGGATGCACAACTTAATGACACATGTGCCAATGTTCAACACTAAAATGCTTAATGGAGTGGCTTGTGATCCTTTCTGTATTGATGGATAAATAGGATGAATTGTGACATATTTTGATGTTGGGGCTCATACACTGTTAAAATTGTGTTGCACCAGCTGGTAATCAAACCTATGAGATAAAGAATGCAAAAAATTGAACCTTAACTAATTCTCATTGCCACAGGGCAGTTTCTTTTAAAACATGTTTATTACAGATATATTAATTTCAGTATGAATGGGGACATACTTCAGAGATGCCTGGATGTGTATGACTTTAAGTAGTCCTGGGAATGCATTCATATATTAAAGGCAACATTTCTGTTTGTAAATATATTTCTGATGGATGAAGTTGCATGACCTGAGAAATATGGGTTGGGGTATCATACATGCATACTTCACAGGAAATACTGTCCTAAACACATATGGATATGTGATGAGCCAGGATGATTATAACAAAATGATTGTGCCCATCATACATATGGAAGTGCATTTTAAATTAAATATCACCATTGACATGTTTAAGAAATTCTACACAAATTAGTTTGAAGTTCTATGTCAAGCATTTCAGTTATGCGGGAATTACCAATATATTGCTTGCAGTAAACATGTCTATCATTCTCATTTGTCTTTAGTTTTACATTCCGAATCAAAATGTTGTGAAATGCGATTTTAACATCCTTTCTAAAAATGTCTTTTAGCTGGACTCAAAACATGCATCACCTTTGCCCTGTATCTAAAGTCACTGCTCTTACATCTTCTGTCACATAGTAAGTTACCTTACAGCTGCATTTACTTCACTCAGTGCTAATTGTAGTGCTGACAGCCATGCAATGCCAGCAGCCTAGTTTGCGCTACAGAAGGCAGCCTAAAGTAAAATTTTCACTTTTTTCCTTAGACAGTGAACAATATTTGTGTGCTGACAAGTGGAGAACAAGTGGATAACAAATGCAAAATGCGTTGGAATTCCAGTTGTCCTTCTGAAGTTTTCCTCTTCCTCCCTTTGTACTGGGGACTCCAAGCTTGTTTGTTCTCCCTTCTGAATGGCAGGGGAAAATGGAGATTATTCACTTCATTGTCCGCATTAGGTACTGAATGTCCTTCTAGATTTGTAGTTTTTCTACGTACTACTTGCTCATTCGTTTTCCCTAAGTTGGTTGGTTTTACGATATCATTTGCGAGAAGTCTCACAGTAGAACCTGGTTCAATACTCGCCTTGTCTAGTGACGAGGACGTCGACAAACCAGATGTAGAGGGAATCAATAGCGATGAGCGCTCAACGCAATTAGTATCCATGTGAGAAGTGGTAGCACCATAAGCTGAACGTGTGGACTCCCTTGGCCACGAAAAGACGTTCCCGCTTGAAAAATCGGAACAATCGCGTTCTAATTTCTTCTTCTTTAACAACAACAGTTTATTGTCTAAAGCCTGCATTGTCATGTTTAAGTCATGGCGAAAATCATTTAGTTGTTTGTCTGTAAAGATAGACAGCAATCGTTTTTCTATTGTCAGCGCCTCTTGATGGAGTGTTGTTTCTATATATGAATACTGCTCTATCAAGAGTCCCCAGTACAAAGGGAGGAAGAGGAAAACTTCAGAAGGACAACTGGAATCCCAACGCAAGTCGCTGAGACCAATTCAACGGACCTAGTAGTTAATCTATCTGGGTATGTACTGACACTAGATGAACTCTCTGTCTTAAACAGAGGTTAATCATTTATTCCCTCACAAGATGTGGATGTGAGTGACTTAATAGTGGACATTAAACGTTTTATAAGAAATGTTGGTTTAGCACTACAATTTGGTAATGAAAGTAACAGTTATAACTATGAACGATGTTTTAGTAAACCTTCTGTCTATATACCACCTCAACATCCTTTATTAGAAAGCTTTGAAAAAGCATGTATGAAGGATTTTTTGGTACAGTTTGAAAATAATGGTAAGAAACCTGAATTTTTTAATTTGACTATGAATGAGAAATTACCTCTGAATAGTTTATGTAATAATAATCTGATAATAATAAGACCAGCAGATAAAGGGGGTGCTACAGTTATATTAGATAAGATTTATTATGAAAATACAATGAATGAGATGTTATCAGATGATACAACATATGCTAAACTCAATTTTGTTGCCTTAGATAAACTTATTAGGAGAATGCATGCGGATTTGTATGATATGTTAATGTGTGGGATAATAGATGAGAAATTATATAAGTATTTTCTTGTTGAAAAACCTGTTATACCTATGTTTAGAAGTCTCCCCAAGATACATAAGACCATAGACAGACCTCCACTCAGACCGATAGTCTCAGGTAGAGGCTGGCTAACAGAGAGTACATCGATTTATCTTGAAAAACAACTTAGACTAATAGTGGATTCTACCCCTTCTATTTTACGAGACCCCCAACAGTTTTTAGAAACCTTAGCATGTTTTAATCTAGGGAATAAGCTTCAAGATTCTGATTACATGGTAACATTAGATGTTACAGCGCTGTTCACCAGCATACCAAATGATATAGGTGTGGACTTCTTAAGGTTATATCTCTTACATAGAGGTTTGAGTAATAGTGATGTTATAAAGATGACTATGCTGTTAGATCTAGTTCTATCGAATAATGTATTTACATTTGGGAAAGAATATTATCTTCAGATTATGGGCGTGGCGATGGGTACATCATGTACCAATTCGTATGCCAACTTAGTATTGGCATATTGGGAATCTACGTATATACTTGAACATATGATTTATTCAAAATACATTAAATGCTATAAAAGATTTGTGGACGATGTTTTTTTGATTTGGGGAGATGACCTCAGTAGTTTAGATGAATTTATTATATATATAAATAGTACTACTACGTTTTTGAAGTTAACTAGCACTATTTCACAGAATAGGATTGAGTTTCTAGATGTGTTATTGGAAAAGGAGAATGGTATCCTTAGTACAGAGATATACAGAAAATCCTGCAGGAAGAATGCTATTCTACATAGGGATAGCATGCACCCTCCACATATACACAGGAATATAGTTAAAAACCAAGCTATCAGATACTCACGTATTACTAGTAAAGATTCAGTGTTCTCTGAAGCAATTATAGGAATAGAGAAAGAATTTTTAGATAGGGGGTATCATAGAAGAGATCTTAAAGGGTTATATGAAGTGGAACGTGAAGGGACAGGTTTGCCTTACATACATAGAAATGCATTTACCAACACTGCAAGGAATAGGAATAAACAGTATAGAAAAAGGATAGTTATTCCATACACTAATAACAATACTTCAGTTGTAGACATTATTAAAAGACATTGGAATATTCTACAGTTAGATGACAAGATTGCTAATGTAGTAGGTAATAGTCCGGCATTTAGCTATAAGAATACCAAGTCACTTAAGAGACTATTATGTTACAATAAGAACAAGAGGGAAGGGGTAATCTCACAAAGGAAAGGTACCTATGCTTGCCGCAGTTGCAATCAATGTGTTTTTGTAAAGAACTCAAATGTGTTTATACACCCTGATACTGGTAATAGATATGATATTTCACAGTATGCAGACTGTAAATCTAGAAATGTGGTCTATCTTAGTCAATGTAAGAAATGCCACTGTTTTTATGTTGGCATGACCAACAGAACACTTAGGGAACGTATAAGGGAACACGTCTATGCTATTAATAGAGAGAATGAGACCAATGCCCTGGCTAATCATATTATGCAATATGATAGTACACATTCCTTTAGTTTTATGGTAATAGAACATATTTTCACTACAGAAAGATTGGGGTGTATACGTAACAAAACTGAAAAAGAAGAGATCAAATGGATTACTAAACTATTGGCAGATAGAGGTCATGGTCTCAATGATAAGATTTCATTGAGACCTTTTCTTGTAGATAGACCACTGAAACACTAGGTTTAACATATACGTTGTAAGCGAAGTATTTTTTATGATGGTTAGCATTTTCTATGATGGTTAGTTTTAACATAAGTTTTTTAATATAAGTCTTTTATATGTACTTCTTAATATGTTTGTACATAATTTATTAATGCTTTTAAAGTGTATAATATTTGTTACATATGTTAGTTTTTTATATATATTAGTATCTTACATATGTCTATACTTATTAATGCAAGAGTGCTTTTTTTATACACGCACCAATAGTATTGTGTATTATTGATGAATGCAGATATATGCTTTGTGATAGGAGGATGTAGGCTATTTAAATGAATGAAATAATGGTTGTAATTTTTAAGTCTGATGAAGTGTCCTGGCAGACGTGAAAGCGCTTACTCTATTCAATAAATTCGTGTTGCTGTGATATACAATTGTGGTTGACTTCGATTGTCTTGGTGTATCTACCTCTTTCATCTTGGACATACATACTACTTTTTAGGAGGTGATACTTTAACCTGGATTGTGTTTTTTGTTTTTTGCATCTTGTAAAAAGAACCTGTGCAGATTTGAACCACCAAACCATGATATTAAAAACAACCATGTCATATGTTGTTGTTTGTCTTTTAGCTTTTCCTGGTAAGGGGTCACCACAGCGGAACTCTGGTCCGCTAATGATTGGCAGTAGATTTTTATGAAACGCCGAGGTGCCAGCTCGATGTCCAGCCTTCAACAAAGGCACACCCATTTACGCATGCATGTCTTTCGAACGCTACCCAACCCCGGGGAGGACATGCAGACTCCACACAGAAGGCACTCCCAAGCCCAGCTGAGAATCGAACGGGAGAACCTCTTGATTGGCAGTAGATTTTTATGAAATGCCGAGGTGCCAGCTCGATGCCCAACCTTCAATGAAGGCATGCCCATTTACGCACGCATGTCTTTCAAACGCTACCCAACCCCGGGGAGGACATGCAGACTCCACACAGAAGGCACTCCCAAGCCCAGCCAAGAATCGAATGGGAGAACCTCTTGCTGTAAAAAAAAAAAAAAACAATGTCATTTAACTAACATTTAATTTCCTATATTTGCCACAGACAATGACATATATTTTTTCAAGGTGTAGAAGTGATTAGATGTATTCAAAATATGACATTGTATCAAGGCACATTGAAAGTGCAGTAGAAACAAGTTATGAAAGTCATCATTTTTCATTTGCCAGCAAATGATTAGATAAATTGGATATTGGCAGCAGTTGGGATGCCCATATACTCACACAATATTAAACAAAGACTCTAAGTAATACAGGTTTCTTTCTTTATTGTGTTTCATCCCCTTTTCTATACATTTCTAACAGCAATGCTATCTGACTTTTATTGCATATGGTATCTTTATCAATGCTTACTGTAATACCTTGAATATGTACATTTCTTAGTAAGAGGCAGGTACTCTGATCTTTAAAACAGGATTTGAATGTTAACACCAAAAAGCCTCACGAACCAATGAAAACAAAAAGACGCCAAGGACACAGTCTATCACAGTCAGCTGTTGCACGTAATGAACACTCTGCCACAGTCAGCTTTTGTACGATGTAAAAACTCTGCCAGAAATAACTGTTACGCCAATGTAAGACAAAGCAATAATCCAGGTATAAAACAGAGAGAAAGTCCAGCCACCAGACTTGAAAAAATAACGTAAGAACTTTTATTGTACCACAAGCACTTTCGGAAGGCTTCGTATCCTTCCTTCTTCAGATAAAATCTAAACACTAGTACATCCATTGTCTGCTTTAAATACAGCGTGATAAGTGATAGTTCAATTAGTGATTATTCAATTAACCACCATGTTCTACTATTTGAACTAAATCTCATACACTTTATAAATAAATAATAAAAAATAAAAAATAAAAAATAATAAAAAGTTACTAAATGTGCTTGAACATAACTTACTTAATACTTTAATAATATTTGTCCCTACTAAACAGTTCATATAAAAGGTTGTTAAAAAGTAATATGTTATACTTTACTTAGACTTATTACACTAAATATGTTCTCCCACCAGCAAGCAATACAGCGAAAAATCCCTAACTGTCACCTAGGAAACTGCTACGTTGCCCGGTTGTTAAAACATTATGTTAATTGTAGTTATGTTAAAGTCTAGTAAGATACTACATTGTACTTGATAAATTAATATTGTTGTCAACTTAATAAAATCTTGTACAACATATCAAATAAGTTGCAATACAATATATACAAGTGTCTTAAAAACCTCAAAAACATATAAAATCTTACAATAGGATATCTTATATGTTACCAATATTCCGTGCCCTCGGAAACACCAATGCGAGAGCCACCTATGAAGCATCCTTCCCGTTTTGTTTTAAACCGAGTAGTTATCTCCTTAGGGCTAAGAGTTTTAAAATACAGGTCAACGAAATAGTGTCGTTTAACCCTGGAAACATATGTGCGGCCGTCCTTAGTTGCCATAAAAGTTCCTCCTTTTCTAACAAAGTCTGCCATGGGCCTAAATGAGGATCGGCCTTAATATGTTTTAAGACCGTAAAACCAAAACAGTGGTCTTCATGTTCGTTAATATGGCAAGCTAGTGCATTGTTAAAATCTTTTCTGGATATTGCATACAAGTGCTCATAGATTTGCTTGTTGAGTGCCCGCTCAGTCTTTCCGATATAGAAAGCTGGGCATTTCTTACAGGCCGCTAAATAAACCACTGATTTGGATGTACAGTTAAACCTCCCTGTCAATTTGTATTTCACTCCATTTATTAGTACCGAACTCCCTTCATGTACAAACTTACAGTACCTACAAAACCCACATACGCTCATACCTTTATGCCTTTGAAAATCAATGTTGTTATTCTTTTCTAAAAGGGCTTTTAAATTAAATCCTTTCCTAAAGGTAATGTTCGGTGAATCACCCAATAACTTTTAAATGTCTGTCCTCCCTTATGTTTACCCAATTCTTCTGTAAGATATTCCTGATGAAATAGTGGTCTGTGGAAAATGTACATAAAAATCTTACCTAAATGTCAGGCTTTTTATGGTCCTGCCTGTCTTGTTGTACACTCTGTTGATCTACACCTATACAACTTTCTTGCCTCCATAAGATAGGTTTAAAGTGTCCAGATTCCCGTTTAAAACCCACTTCAGCTTTCACCTCTAGTATTAATGAGTGTGGATACCCTCTGTTTGTAAACATAACCATCAAATTATTGCACTCCTCCTGAAAGTCCACCTCCCTCGTTGTCATACGTGCTGCCCTTACCATCTGCCCCTTCACCACTGCTCTCTTTTGATGGTAAGGGTGGCAACTACTAAAGTGGAGAAAACTGTTGGAATAAGTGGGTTTTTGGTGAATTATACTAATGAATCTGGATCGCTCCATGTCTTTGCTTAATTTGATATCCAAAAAACTGATTTCCTTCTCGTTGACTTCATATGTGAAGTCTAAGAAGTCAGTGAGTGTCCTGATGGCATTTATAAATGTTTTTGTGGTTCTCTTTGGCCCCCTCCACAAAAAGAACATGTCGTCCTGGTACCTAGTATACCAGGCGACATGTTCTTTGAACAGGCTGTTAGTGAATAACAACCTATTTTCCCATTGTGCCATTACACAGTTGGCAAATGACCCCCCACAAGGTGATCCCATTGCGACCCCAGAGGATTGCCTGTAAATACAGTTGTTAAACGAAAAGAAATTGTATTTTAACACTAACTCAAGTAAGGTCTCAATGGTGAGTATCACGTTCTGTTCTACCTTCTTCTCTTCTAGGAACTCCCTGATCCATTGCAACCCTAATTGTTGTGGAATGACTGTATATAAGTCTTTAACATCCACTGTCATGAATGTTAAATTAGGGTCAAAAGGTATCTTGTTAATGTCCTCCAGGAAGCCCCATGAGTCCTTACATATATGTGTTTCTTTTATAATGTATGGTTTCAAAAGGCTGTCTACATATTTGGCACAAGCTGTGAGTATGGACCCTCTACCGTCCACTATTGGTCTAAAAGGGGGGTCATTTACTGACTTGTGAATTTTGGGGGCCCCAAAGAAGGATGGCATTCTAGGTGATGTCATGTTAAGGTAAGTATGTGTGTCAATGTCAATAATGTCCTCTAAGAAAAGATCTTCAATTGTCGCCCTAATCTTCCCATATGCCATATTCACTTCGTTGATGCTAACATCCTCATATGGGCCATCGTCTAAGTGAGTAGTTAGTTTGTTAGCGTAGTCCACCTGATTCATAAACACTAACCCTCCCCCTTTTGTCGGGTTTCATAACTCGAATATTACAATCCTGTAATAGCTTTATGAAATCCCGTTCTTCGGTTATGTTGAGGTTGTGTTTACTGTTGTTAGTTTTACTGGCAGCCAAGAACCTAAAGTCTAGTTCACATGATTTCTCAAATGTTTTAAGGTTACTGACCAAAGGTGGATTAAATAGGCTAGATATTCTAAATGGTTTAACAAGTGAAGAATTATTACCTAGCACTACCAAAAGGTTAAGTTTACGGGCAAACAGTTTCAGGTCTACAATAGTCTTTACTAAGTCCATGTGAGTGTCAGGAACAAAGGACAGTCCCTTAGAGAAAAAGTCAGCCATTTCAGTAGTAATGTCAAGGGTAGTGTAATTAAATATCTTAAAATCTCCCTCGTGATTGTAGATCATTGTAGGCTGACTTGTTCCCTTTATCATTTCTTCTTCTGGTTCTGTTTGTTCTTTACACTCGGCTGGTTCCTGTTCGATCTCAAATTCCTCTGTTGTTGGTACTGGCCCTGCCCAAAATCCTGGTTGTGTTCCATTCCTGTTTGTCCAACCCCAATGTTCCCATTGATTTGTTGTTGTCCGTTGTTGTTAGTATCCCCATTGAGAGGATGTTGCTGTTGTTGCTCGGGATTATTGACTCCCCTTCCATCCCCCACTACAAATGGGTCACTTTCCTTGTAACCTTCCTCAAGGAAGGTGTCTAGCTGGTACATATTCTGATTATTGTTATGGCTAATGTCATTATTTGGTTTGGGCAAGTGACCACCTAGTTTGTTCTTAGGTTGGCCTATCTGTGGTGGCCTAGGGTATGCCTTGTTTTCTGCATACTGTTTCATATCTCTCATGATTTTCTTCTTTTTATTATCACACAGTTTGAATGTTATGAATCTTGCACTCCAAACTCAGTCAATGTACTTTCAGACTTTTTGGTAAGTCTCCTTTCCCTGACACACCATCATAAAGTTTACATCAAAGAGAGGAGATTGTGAAACACAGTACTGCAGTCAAACTAATCATAGACTCCTGCAAGCCTTTAGCAGGTAACACTTCCCAATGCTTGTCCTTGCAGTGTTAGGATGTATTCATGAAATAATGTAGCTCCTTTCACAATGCTTACCTTCCATTCACTTAATGGAGATTGTGGTATTCAGGAATGTTAATTATTTAACACCTCATTTGCATAGTCATAGTGCTCACAGGACTGATTCTGCACTATACAAAGATAGTTATGCAGCTAATGCACTTGGACTGGGGGGGGTCAGTTTGGATTCAAAGAGCTTGCTATTGCTAAATACACACAGTCTTTGAATATTTACTTACTTTCTACACTTGTCAAGGTATGTTTCTATTTCTTACAGAGTGCTTTTAGTGTAACATTTAGGATACATTGCAATGCCCAATACAAGATATTTTTTATCTTTCCGATTTTGCTTTATCCTTCACTGTTGCCATAGTCCATGTATATTAGTTATTTGACTACATTACCAAGTTTGGTACAGAATGATACCTGCCATATATTTAGTAGGTTTTAGTCTCCTGGTATTTCAACAGTTATTGCAGAGGACTGTAGTATAACTTCATAGCAAGGTCAGGTATTTCTACATGGGTTATCCCCAATAATTTGTTAAGTTTGTGTTATCTACATGGCTGTCATCAACAGCAGTGGAGATAGCACTATAATTGTTTTCTCAACTTCTAATTGTATATTGTAAATTAGTATAGTTAATTCTGCAATGTATTACACAGTTACATAAAATGTTCTGTGCATTACAGAACTTTTATATTTGCTGTTGCATGATGGACACATACATTCTTACATAAAAGAGTTCACAGCTATCCTGCCTGTGTATTATAAATTTCTAATTTTGGGTATGTTTTCTGTTTCATCTCATACAAGGATATGGCACCCAAGAAGAAATTTGTATCCCGCAAGCCACCATTCACTGATGCAGACAATTAGGTCATTATTCAGGCCTTATATCACCATGGCGCATTTATCTTATGGTATGGTAGAGGTGACCAATCTGCATGAGACATGATATGGAAGCAGGTGGTCACTGACATGAATGCTGTCAGAGGGCATAGGAGAAGTTACGCCCAGATACAAGAGAGGATAAGTGATATGGTAACCTCTTCCTTTTTTAATTTCTCCAAATCGTTTGGGTTTCTAATAGCATTATGGGAATGGACCCCAATCCTAAGTCAAAATGCAATTAAAGTTTATGAAATTAGTATTGTTTCACTCTTTAATGTCAGACAAAAGTGCCCTTCCCAGCACCCGTGATGTGCCCAGTAATGACTCCTTCTGTAATTCATATGGAGTTGCAAGTATTGGTAGTATTTCTAAATATAATTGTAGACTCTTTTTTTATAAGACCAGATGCTCCTATTACTATTGTAACATTGTGGGTATCTTTCTTCCCCAATGCTCTAATTTCTGCTTGCAAATCTTGATATGACTTTGTGTCTCTCTGTGCACAGGACACTGTAGTCACTGCATGTGGCAATTTCAGTGATCAATGTTACTTTTGTCTTCTTTTCTTGGACCACTACATCCAGTTTTCTAGCATCTGTCTTTTGCATTGTTGGTAATAGTTGATCCCATGTGATGTAAACTTCATCATTTTCTATGATGCTTTGTGGATCATGTTTCCACTGTTTTTCAGCCACTTCAATACCATAAAGTTTGCACAATCCCCAGCATAGCAGTCTCTGCACATTATTATGCCTTTCAGTATACAGTCCTTCTGCCATTAGTATGTCGCAGCCAGCAACGAGGTGTGCAACTGTTTCCAATACTGTTTTGCAAAACCTACATTTGTCTGTTTCTCTCACATGTTCAACGGACTTTGTAAACCAACATGTATGTAGCCCACTATATTGGGCCACCAATATTAACCTTTCATCTCTTGGTTTAAATTCACCCCTCCTTAACCATTCCTGCATTCATTCCTGATTAACATGAGTTTCTTCCAGAAGTTTTCTATACTTGCAACTATATTTATACATTTTCTACATTTCTTGCTTTCTCATCTTGTCCTTCACTTTACATTCTTTATTTTGTTTTTTCACACATTCATTTGCTGCTTGATTTTTATCTACTTCTGGCTTGATTTCCATTCTTGCTCGATGCTGATATGTTTCTGCTAGATTAAGCAGATAAGTCATCCTAGCTTTATTCTCCTCATGTTTCAAAACTTTCACTACATTTGGATCTTGTGAAGTAAGCAGATATGTGTGGAGTCCCATGATTGCAGATCTATACATGTAATCAGTTTCAAGGAGGCACAATCCTCCTTCAGAATAGGGAATATATAATCTTGGTATGCACTTATTTTTATAAATCATTTGATGAGCATGAAGCATCCTTCTTGTTTTCCTATTTAATCTATCCAGCACCTTTTTTGGGGGGCCAGTTAATCACTCCAAAGCTGTAGGTTAGGACAGGAAGAGCAAATTGATTTATAGCTTGGATTTTGTTTCTAGATGTCAGTGCTGTTTTCAGGATTAATTTAAGTCTTCTAAAGTACTCCTCACTAAGTTGTATTCACATTTGTTCATGTTTTATTGTTAATGCTTCATCAATTCCCAAATATTTATACACTCCCTCTTGTTCAAGTTCCTTTATATCACATTCTTGTCCCAAACTGGTGTTTTCGGGGTGCTGCAGCTTTCCTGCTTTAAAGGTTGCTTTTGCACATTTATCAAGACCAAATGACATTCTTATATCATCTGAAAAAGTTTTGGCAACTTGGAGTTGTGCTTTCAGTTCCTCATCTAATAAACTATACAGTTTCAAATCATCGACAAAGAGAAGAGAAGTCTTTGCAGTTTGTTGTTTTCTAGGAGCCAAATTATAGCCATGCTCTAAGCTGTTAAGTAGACAGCTTAATTGGTTAAGGGTAAGGCAGAATAGCAGCAGTGACAGAGAGTCACCCTGGAATATCCCCCTTTGAATTTTTATTCCTAGAATAATAAGTTGTCCTTTATCATGCCTTAATTGCAAAGTGGTCTGCCACTGTTTCATGGTTACGCTAATGTAATCGATCAGTGTAGGATGTATCTTATACATTTTTAAGCACTCTTTTATCTATGAATATGGGATACTATCAAATGCTTTTTTATAGTCAGTCCATGCCATACTTAATGTGAAGGCTGCCAGCCTAGCCAGATAGAATTGTATAGATAATTCTGTTATCTGTAAATATTAAGGTGAACCACAGGCTTGTTGTCTTAAATGAAAAAAAAAAACTGCTGTAAGGAAGCTAACTCAAGCATTGTATGACTGTCTTTGATCTTTAAAGTTGGATCCGGACGGGCTAGGTGAAGACATTCTTTCTATTGTTTAACCAAGAGTTAAATTGCTAGATTTAAACATGCAAATGTATTTTTATTGCTCTGCTTCCTGACCAGCTGCAAGATAACACAAGGAGATATTAAGAATGTAAATGTAGTTTCTGTTAGCCTGGGAACCCAGGAATGTGTGAAGAATGATGTAATGGGAAAAAGAAATGTGATTTTTAAAAACAAAGAGAATCAGAGGGCATTAAGCATTTTTGTCTTGACTACCCAACTCATCAGCACTGTCTTGCTCTATATGTAAGTTATCTTAGACTTGTGTTTTTTTTTTTCTTAGAAATAGATAGAAACTAAAAAGACTAAGTGTTTTTCTATGATGTCAGAACTGTAATACTGAATTATTTTAAGTATTTCTCTGTGATCTCTGAACTCTTGACTAGCACTGTGTAGTAGAAAGTATTGTCTTGTGTTTTTATTATTTATTATTAAGTATTTTTAAACCTTTCAACTGTGGCTGTTTTGTGTCAAGATAATTTAAGCTCTAGAGTACATTGCATATTTATAGTGATTACTGTACCAAGTCACTCTGTTAAGGCTTGACTGTTTAGCTATACTACCAATTGGATAATAATATTGCACAGTAATAACTGGACACCCTTTTAAAGGCCTTTGAGTAGCTGATAAATATTAGCTGGGTGGGGGCAGTTATTTCTACTGTATAGTCTGGGTAAAAGGGGCACAGCTGAAGAACCTATGCCAGCCTTCCCCAGAAGTGTCTGTGTAGTTGTATAAATTCTTATCTCAAAGTGTGGGTGTGTCAGCTACTTGGGAAAGGGAGACAAAACACTGGTTGGACAGAGAGGGTGCTGGAGATTTTAGCTTGCCCAGCTGGGTGAGATCTGGACACCAGTGCCAGTGTGGAGTATTATTGGGGACCTGGAGAGTAAGGGAGTGAGCAGCCCCAGACTGACTGTGATCTTTGTGTGCTTTTAAGGGAAATTTCACTTTACTGTGTTTATTTGTTATCCTTTCCTCCTGTATGAGATGCCCCTCACTGGTGTTAGTTGCGAGGCTCCTTGATTGCTGGGCCAGGGCACGGGTGTCACAGTTAGATTTTTTCCCCTTTTTGCAGTTCTCTCCTATTACTTTGTTTAACAGCAAATGATCATTTGTTCCATGTGGTATTCTTTTATTGCCCTTTTGTTTTACTGCTATAATTGAGTTTTCATCTAAATGACTAGAAACTCTGTCGGCATCAATTGCAATGTAATGTGTATATGTCATCAGAAGGGAAGTTGTTGGTCTATAATTCTTAGAGTAGCTTGCAGATTCACTCTTAAGTAGGAGCATTGCTTTTCCTGTTGTTAGCCAGGTTGATGTCTGTTCACAGTGCTCATATAAATAATTCTTACTCATGGCCAAATCTTCCTACAAAGATGTTAATAATTTTAACCAGAAGTTAGCTAATGCATCTGGGCCTGGGATTTTCCAGTTAGAGGCTTTTCTTAACTTTGGTTCAACCTCTCTGGTTGTTACTTCATCCCATTTCATATGCTATACCTTTAAACTTCTTATTCTTTCTTTTATTTCTTCTGTCCAATTAGCATCTTTGTTACACCATGCATGAGTCTCATTAAGGCCTTTCTAGAGGATGGATATCCTCCAGAAGGGCCTTAATGAGACTGATGCATGGTGTCAAAGCCATGGTCTCAAGCTAAATGCTAAAAAATGCATAGTAATCCCCTTTGGAAAAAACAAAGTACCCACGAACTACCACATAGGAGGTAACTCCCTGAAATCTGAAGAAGCAATAAGGGATCTAGGGACCCAAGTAGATAGTCAGATTTCCTTTGATAACCATGTTGCCAAGGTGGTTAGAAAATTATTTTATGTGACCAATCTGATCACAAAAGCGCTTGCATCAAGATCTAAGGATGTAGTGGTGCCCCTCTACTCTTCCCTCATCAGACCCATTATTGAGTACAATGCACCAATTGGAATGTACCTGGCTAAGCATCTCCAGCAGCAGGAGAGACCACAGAAGTACCTCACTAAGAGGATTATTGGCCTCAAAGAGTTGCCCTATGCAGCACGATTGAAAAAACTAAGGCTTTTCTCTGTTGCATACCACCTTCTCAGAGGCAATCTCTGTCTAACATACAGAGCCATGTCTAACCCAGAACTGTTGAACATGCTCCATCTTAGCAAAACCAAATCTACTCAAGTTACATGCTCTAGGGATATAAAACTCAGCACAACAATGAATAGAGCATGCTGGAGGGATAGATTCCCTTCGCAAAGTCTCCCCTTGCTATGGAACAAGGTCCCGATCTACATAAGACAGAGCCCCTCACTATCACTCTTCAAGAGGAACCTCGACGAGTGGATGGGTAACAGAATGTTCACACCAGGGATCATACCAACAGCTCTACTAGATAGGGGCCAAGGGTACTAGCTGCTAGATCAAGGGCCTAGGGAACTAACCAAAGGGGTGGTGAATACCGCACAACATGGCTGGGCTAATATATGCCTTCGGGCAGATAGCCCAGTACCTAGCTATGAACCTATGTTCCACATGATCTTCATAGATACTTCTCCAAAATGTTTCTATTTCTTCTTTTTTTGGTGGTATTCAATTCCAATTACCTTATTTCCCAGTTCTCTATAAAACTTTTTTGGGTCATCAATAAATTGCTTATTTTGTACTTTTCCTTTATATTTATCTTCGTATCTTCTATTTTTTTCTGCCTGTGCTGAGATTTTTAGTTTATTTGCACTATTGCATGATAGATCCTGATCTGTTCTAATAGTGCACATTGCTTTTATCACATCTATCTTTCTTAGTATTTTTGTTGATCTGTTCCCTGTTCTATAGTCTTCTACCAGTGACACTTCTTGCCTTAACTGCTTTATAGTTTTCTCTATTCGATATTTCCATGATGGTATTCAATTTCTCCCCTACCTTTTCCTCACTACCCTGTGTTCTTGAGGTAGAACTTTATCAGTTATTAATTTAGCTGCACAGTAATATATTATGTGTACTTCTATTGCATGAAACTCTATGGCCAGTCCTAATTACTGTGTTAATTTGCTTTATCAAACGTCTGACTTTTTGGGTTTTATTGACCTTCTGTAGTCTATTTCTTTCATTGATCTTAATATGTCTACCTATCTCTATTAAGTCAAGCAACTCTTCTCTTAGCTCGGTTTCTTCTAGACCGAGGGCACATTTTTTTGTTTTCCAATTCCTGCGGCCATTCTATAGAAAGTTCTATAGCATCTCCCTGTGGCATATTCTCTTCAATTTTCTCCTGTGCCATCCATTGCTCTATCATATAGAACTCACTGGCCTATCACTTCTCAATATTGATTGCATCAGAGCTTCAAGTGAATATTTATAATGATTTCCTGTGAAGGGCTGCAAACTATCTTCATATGGCACCTCACTAATTGTTTCCTGTTCCACTGGTTTTCCCTTAATTTGGATATTCACTACTTTATCCCATTGTGGTGCTTTCTGAATTCGATTTTCTACACTGAATCCTTCACTTTGCAAGTACTCCATAACCTCAGTTTCTATTTCTTTAACTTCTCCATTATTAATCTCATTTTCTACTTTTCCTGTTTGTCTTCTTATTTTTTGTATTGTAAAGTTTTCCATGCCCAAATTCCTTTGCCTGTATTTCTCTTCAAATATCTTTGGTGCTGCTCTTTTTGTATTGGTTAGTTTTGCTTTCTCCTCTGCATAAATGCTATACTATATTAAATCTCTTTTTCTTTCACATGTCCATATTTCTTCTTCAGATGTTTCCTGATCTTCCTGTTTCTCCCTACTATTGGGACTCACCCCATCCTGCTGTGATGTAAGTTGTGTTAGACCTTCTACACCAAATCCTTAACTTTGCAGTCACTCCATAACTTTAACTTCTATTCTTTTTTAACTTCTACTTTACTAATCTTCATTTCTACATTTCATTTTTGTGATTTTTTTATTTATTGTGAAGTTTTCCATATCCGGATGCCTTTGCCTGTATTTCTCTTGGAATATCTTTGGGGCTGCCTTCTTTACATTGAATACCTCTGCCCACTGCATGGAAACTACAGTTACCTGGCAACAGGTGGGTACAAGATGTGGTCCTGTTACCAAACCACCACTAACTGAAACAGAGGAGTTCCTGTCCATTGACAGGGATTGACATAGCTCAGCAGATAATTAACACAGAATCCTTGATGTTCATGCTGATGCTGAAGACAGACTCAGTGTGTCTTGAGCAGAACTTCTAGCTACGCAAAATAAAAATACTTGTAAGTGCCATTGTCTGTATATTCATACACATTTATCTTGTATATCTGGTATGTCTAATCACAGCAATAAGTGTGAGTTAAACATTACAGTAATATAGAAATAGAAGAGGCTGAAATCAAGTGGTCAGTAGATTTTTGTATAACATAACTAATCTGCACATGTGAAGGGGGATTGTTCTCTGTTTTTGTTTCATTTGCATTGTGATGCTTATCAGTTTTCTTTCTTTCCATTCCTTACATACAGGGATATCTGGATTGCAGCCTGCAAGTACACCTGCATGTGGTAAGCACACACTGGTTATTGTTTTAACTGTATCTAAGGTAGATTCATGTCTAAATGAGAGAAATATTTGTATTACTTTAGCATCTATTATAGTTTAATATACTTCTCATATGAGAAATTGTTTGATAAATTTTATTCCCTATTTCTCTAGCTGTTGTTTTTATTGCTTGCTTGCATAGGTGATTCTGAGAGTGGCAGTGTGGAGCTCCTACCAGTTGATGTCAGAGTATCGGTAGCCTCTGATGATCATGATGGCAATGAAGAGGCACAATCTGGTGGTGTAGACATTCAGTCTGACACTGAAGTTTATTTTGGACTGTCAGTATGTGTATGCATACCCCTGATAAGGAGACCTTTGAAATATGACAGGTTTAGGGTGACACAGTTGATCAAGTTGATCAGGGTAGTGTGATTTCTCTGGGTGCAGAGCTGGTTGCTTCCCCTGTAGCCATCATGAGGGTAAGGTACCACACAGGTGGGTTGATAGAGGTGCTCAGAGGAGGCCTGTTGTTTATCTGATGCTGGTGTTTCATTAGGTGCTGCCAAACATATGTGTAGGGCTGTAGTGGAAGCACAGTCATGTTACAACAGGGCCTCAGAACAGATAGTGCAAATAGTAAACATCATGCTTTCTGCCATGCGTGACACTGAACTATGTGGATGACACCATGGACAGGATGAATTACAATGGATTAGGCAGTGTCTGTGGTTGAACATCTGCTGGAGGAGAGTGCGCATCTACGTAGCAAGTGTGTATCTACATAGCTGGAGAGCCACTACATCTTCTGGTGTTAGCAGATGTCGCCGTGCAAGATCCCACTTCCATAGTGATACAACTTCCACTGCTCCATCAGTCATTTCAGTATACACAATCATATGTGGGAGGCCACGGGGTCACGGTCCTGGACAAAGTCATGAGGAAAGCTCATCCAGCAGACATTACTCATGTTCAGGTAGCACCCTGACTTCTAGCCGGGCTCATGGAAGAAACATAGCAACTGCTGTAAGAGGTGATTTTCATAGTCAAGAGTGATGACGCTGAACCGACTGCTCTACCATGTAATTCTTACACCTATTTGAGATGCCAGGATGTAGTGTTAGCACAGTACTTAATTGTGCTCATGAAGACACACAATGAAAAAAAAATGCCTTGCTTGTACCACCTCACACAGATGCAGGCTATCAAAGCAGCACTGTTGAGTAGTACACATGTCTTGTTACTGGCCCTGAACACTGTATACTCTGACATGTTTCTTACTCCATACACATTCACTTCTTTGGGTTCAGAGTTGCCTTCCTGTCACCCCACAACCACCCTGTGCAGGTGATGATGATGATGGTGCCCAGCCCTTTGCTCATTTCTTTGTGATTTAGGGTTGCATATATGTCTGATGCACACAGTGGATAGTGAATGCTTGCTTACTTACAAGTTTGCATTTATCAATATGTACCGCAGAAGAAAAGTTATTGCTTTCTTGTTCCAACTCATTTTTGAATGATTCCTTATATAATTTTTGAACCTCATTCTATTTCAGTAAGTATTCTGGGTATAACAGTGAAACTAGTAGGTACTTAAAAGTTACTTCTTGTTAAACTTGTACAAATGAAGGTATAATTGACCTGCTCATGTTTTATAGACAGTGGTCAATTGAAATGCTTGATGCATAGTATTGGGTAGAATATGTAACTTTATATTACAAATGTCAGACATATGAGCTTTTATTGACATAAATATACACCTCAGGAAAATGTCCTGTTTAGGGCCATATACCTATTTTCATATGAAACTACTCTGTTACATACCTTTTTTACTTTCTTTACAGATTCCACACTTACCTTGTCATTAATGCATGTACAGATTGTGTCCTTGGGGAGGTGTTCATGTCTGTTGCTATATGAGCACAACAGTTACATAGATAAGTAAAGGTTGTGGGGTTTGACAAGCAACAGCTTTCCTGTTTTTATGTGTGTGGTAGCTTATGCTTTCACCTAGGTAGTTATTGTGCGTGCTGCCCTTTGCCTCATCACCAGACCCGAGGTATACTGTGCACACATCCTTCTGCCAGCACCATCTGCAGCTGGAAGTTCATCCTCAGATTCCTTATCTCCATATGCTTTCACCTAGGTAGTGATTGTGTGTGACAACCTTTGCCTCATCACCAAAGTCTGGGCATACTGTGCACACATCCTTCTGCCAGCACCATCTGCAGCTGGTAGTTCACCCTCAGACTCCTGATCTGCATCTACTGCTGTTGCTGGCCTGCCTGTGGTACTGCCCCTTGCTTTCCTTGTCTGTGGTACTGCCCCTTGCTTTCCTTGTTGAAGCTGTTTCCTGACAATTGTATTGTGTAACACAGCATAGCCTCTAATTATTTCTACAATGGTGACTGTGTCATACTGCAGTGCACCTCCTGATGTATCAAGACAATGGAACCTTGATTTGTGCTTTCCAAACACACATTCTGTGATATTCCTAGTTTAAGCATGAGCCTCATTGTATCCTTGATCAGTGGGGTTCTGTGTTTTTCTCATGGGTGTCATGAGGCAGGGCTCCAGTGCATAACCTACATCCCTTTGAGGAATGTCACCCTAACAAATACGGTGTACGGCTCACAGGTGTGCCATATATATGAGTCATGGAAGCTAACTGGGTTACCAGCATAGACATTATAAATGATCCCTTGGGGATTGCAGTCAACATGACAATTTATTGGTGGTAACCTTTTCTGTGAATGTAGCTCTTTCTCTGTTCACCAGGCGGGGCATTTATTTCTATGTGTGCACAATCTAGGGCCCTCAACAATTCAGTGAATTGTTCTTCTCTGCACAGAATTCCTGTATGGTTCTTGGCCTCTCCCATGGGATGTGTGGGAAACAAATGTGATTTCTTGCATGGTGTAGCATCGTATTCATAAATTGTGTAATATTCTAGAGGATGATCCATGTGTCACCCCTAATATATCAATCCTGTGAGACTCTGAAAGTACTAGTAGCTAGTATATATAATGCTACACATACTTTTGTTTTCACTGGGATGTGCTCTCCATGACTTCCCTGTGGCCTGAGTTGGGGGAGGCAGAGGTTACATATTTTATCTAGTGTTTCCCAGTCCATCCATTATGGTTCTGCAATTTTTTTGTGTCATGTGGTCCATGATAAGTCAAACATAAGCACTCTTTTTTTTCTTGTCCAAGGTCTGCCAGCAGCAGCACCTTGACCTAAAGCCTGATGATAGCAGCAGCAACCCCTAGCATGTTTTTGTTTTGTTTTGTGTGTGTGTGTGTGTGAGTGTGTTTCTAAGTGTAATTGTGCCTTTATTACAAAGAGTTTTTGAGTTCAGAGCAAATGGCTACACTGAGTGTACACAATCGCTTTATAGCTTTTTGAATACCACGAGTTAGATTGGTTAATTAGCATGTACTTTGGCTTTTTATGTTGCCATTACCATATTCTGCTATTTTCTTTGTTTTGCACCTCAAGACTATGTGTACAGCTGTTTAATTAATACCTAATAGTGCACTATCATGTTTGGGATGCACCGCACTACCAATACATAACCTGTATTTAGTGTAGATGTTAATGAATCAGGCCCATAGAATGCTGCATGATTTCTTCTCAGCACAACATAATTTAGTGGATTTCACCTTTATGGATTTTGCGATTATTACAGCTTCACATTATGAGTCATTCATGCCCACATACCAGACTACATAAAGTTCTGTAGTGCATGGAGCGTAGTGATTACACTGTAATATTTGGAAAAAAGACAAACCAGTTAAGCACCACAGTAGTGAGCTACTTGACATTAACAAATGTTAAGCACTCCCTGGTAAAGTTGTTAAGGTTGGGTCTAGTGCCAGGCAGAAAAACCTGCCAGTCCAGCAAATGACAGCAGCAGAAATAAAAGATACATTTCTGCCTGCTGTCTGTACTGGTAACATGTTCCCAACTTCTTCAAACAAACTTAATTGCTAGAATAAGAGAATGTGTTAACATCCATTTCCTGCAGGATACAAACTGAAACTCAAATATATGCCATTATTTAGTGACTTCAGTCCTCAGTGGTTTGTCCAAAAAACACAGGTTTTATGAGGAACAGACCAAAAATATAAAGAATTAATTTGGATACCCTGCAAAAATCTAGACAGTTGAGAATTATGGAGGTAAGTGTAAACATAATGGACTGTCTGACAGCACTCACAAAGTGCTTCATGGCTTTGAAAATGGAAAAAAAACACTTGCTGTAAAAAAAAAACACTTGCTGATTTTTTTCTCTGTAGCTGGTAGTACATGGAGTAGATAAAGCTACATGCACTACAAGGAATTATGATTATGCCACCAATCATAACCTAAATATTATGTGTTCTTGATATGGATGCCAAGACTCACCTCTCGAGCTTTGCTGTTGAGGTGAATTTCTTGGCATCCACAGATAATAGGTTCATAGGTTCATAGGTGTTTACTAGGCTAATGACCACAAGGGCATTTTTAAGCCTAACCATGCATCCCAACTCTCTGACAAGTTCTGATACTCTTGATAAGTGTAAGCAGGACCTGGGAGATGAACCATTTACAGGTTACCTGTTTGCATCAGAGACATAAGTGCCAAATCAGGGATGAATTTCTGGTTTCCCATCCAGTTGTCCAAACAGCCTTCCTGAAGACACTGGAGGGTATAAATGTATCTCCAAACACCATCATATAGGGTGACTTCAGCTACCCGAATATAGACTGGGAACATTACTCAAGCCCTAACTTTCTAGCCCAACGGTTCCTGGAGTTCATAAATTCAAATGCCATGGAACAGCTAGTCACTGTTCCCACGAGAGGAGAAAATATACTAGATCTCATTATCACAAACATGGGGACAAAATGCTCCACACCGGAAGTATATCCCTCATTGGTGAGATCTGATCATAAACTAATCTCACTGGAAATTCACATCCCGCCCCCACGCCAAACAAAAAAGACCACAGTGAAGAACTTCTCTAAAGCAAACTTCACACTACTCAAGACTGGTGTGGTATCCTTCAAGGCCCCTGAGCCAGTGGAAACCACAACCCAAGCTGCGGAAGCCCTTACAAATGCCTTCTATAAACACCTCCAGGACTGCATGGATCAGGCAATCCCAAATAAAACCAAGACTCTTTCCACAAAGGGCAAACGTCCAGTCTGGTAGACCCCAGCCATTAACAAACTTTACAATAAGAGGAGAAAGCTATTACATGATAGAACAAAATCCATAAAAGGGAAGTCACCCTGATCATTATTAGTAAAAAATATGAGCACTCATAAAATCAACTAAGGCCAATTTTGAGAGAAAAATTGCCATGGATTCAAAGGACAATCATAAGGCCTTTTTCAGCTATGTTAGGAACCTGGGTGGAAACTCCCAGATATGCTCAGAATTAGTCCAAAATGATACAAAAATCACTGAACCCACAGACATTGCCAACATACTGGCAGACAGGTTCAGTGCAAACTTCACCCCCCTCCCCTAAAGGAGAGATAACTATCCCAGCGGAGTGTAGCCTCCCAGACATCTCAAATGCGCAGGTGAAAGCTGCTCTCTCTAAAGCTAAAAACACAGCATCAATGGGACCAGATGGTGTCCCCGGCTGTGTGCTACATGAGCTAAATGAGGAACTAAACCCGCACATAAGGCAGCTGTTTAATCTCAGCCTTACCACAGGATACGTGCCCAAGGAGTGGCATACGGCAACTGTGGTCCCACTCCACAAAGGCGGTGCCTCTATGGACACTGCTAATTACCACCCCATAAGCTTAACAAGTCTAGTCTGCAAAGCTATGGAGAGGATCATAATGGAGCTCATAAACAAAGATATAGGGGACTTGCAGACATTGGACCCGACCCAGTTTGGCTTCATCAAGGGAAGATCATGCCTTTTGAACTTGGTTGACTTCTTCGAAACAGTCACCAAGGCCATTGATGAGGGAAAGGCAGTCCATACAGCCTACCTTGACCTTGCAAAGGCTTTCGACACAATACCCCACTTGGGTATTGTAGAAAAAATTACCAGCTTAAATTTAAACCCATATGTCACAAGATGGGTTGCAAACTGGCTTAAGGACAGAACCCACAGGGTTAGAGTTGCTGGCGCTATGTCAGACTCCAAGCCGGTCACAAGTGGTGTCCCACAGGGCTCGGTCCTTGGCCCCCTATTGTTCGGCATCTACTTCTCAGAAGTACAGGGCAACATGGGAGGACTTTGGCTGACAAAGTTTGCAGACGACTGCAAACTGGGCGCCATAGTGGAAAGTGCATCGGACACAGATATCCTTCAGAAGGGACTCACGGAAACAGATAGCTGGTGCCAGAGCCATGGCCTGAAGTTAAACGCCAAAAAATGTATAGTCATACCCTTCGGGAAAAACAAGGTAACCCCAAGCTACCATATAGGTGGCAATCCACTAAGCACAGAAGAGGTTATCAGGGACCTGGGGACCCAGGTTGACAGTGGCCTTTCTTTTGACACTCATGTTGCTAAAGTGGTTAGAAAGACCTTCTACATTGCCCACCTGATCATGAAGGGATTCACATCCAGATCTAGTGAGATCATTGTTCCCCTGTACTCTTCACTTATCAGACTAATGATCGAGTACAATGCCCCATTCGGGATGTATCTCACCCGACATCTGCAGCAATTGGAGAGACCCCAAAAGTTCCTCACCAAAAGGATAAAGGAACTCCAAAATCTGTCATATGCTGCCAGATTGAAGAAACTCCAGCTCTATTCAGTCGCATACCGTCTGATCAGAGGTGACATGTGCCTGACATACAAGGCCATGTCCAACCCGGAATTAATGGACATGCTCCACCTCAAAAAATCCAAATCCACCAAAACCACTAGAGCAAGCGACTTAAACCTTAGCACGGACATAAATAGGACATGCTGGAGGGATAGATTTATCACTCAGAGACTCCCTATGCTGTGGAATAAAATCCCAGTCCATGTGAGGCAGAGCACCTCTCTGGCTCTGTTCAAGAGAAATCTTGACCTGTGGATGGGAGATCGTAGGTTTACCCCAGGAATCATCTCTGTGTCACTGCTGGACAGAGGCACAACAAACTAATGGGCACAGTATTTTTTCATATAAGGGGTGGCGTAAGCCACAAAAATTTGGGCTAGGCTTATAAATGCCTTAGGGCAGATAGCCTAGTATAAACCTATGAACCTATGAACCTATGAACTCTGCTTCACATGGATGGGGAGCCTGTTCCATAGACGGGGTAGTCTCTGGGATACATACTTATCTCTCCAGCAGGTGCTATTTATATCATAGGTAAGGTTTACATCTTTAGAATGGGTAATTCTGGTACTGTTTGTTTTGTGGATATGCAGGAGGCCCATCAGAGTGGGGTCTGACAATGCTCTGTATGCCAGGCATAGATCTACCTTCAAAGCCTGTAGAGTACAGAATACAGGGATAGGGCTTGAGGCGGTTTGCATAGGACATACTTATGCCCTGTATTCTTTTAGTGAGGTACCTCTGTGGATGTTCCAGTTGTTGGATATGCCTGGCTAGGTACATACCAAAGGGGGCATTGTACTCAATGATAGGTCTGATGAATGCCGAATACAGTGGAACAATGACTTCATTGGACTTAGATGCCATACCTTTGTTTATAAGCTGGTTATCCTCAGCAACCTGACTATAATCCTCTTTATCATTACTTCTTACCAAGTTTAATCACAATCTTAACTATCTATGCTAGCATGAGCTTGAACACCACCACTTCATGCAAAATGTTATAGTTTGTTTATTCATTATTCTTCCACTGGATTTATTCTTCCATGGAAGAATCTAGAAACAGAATGTCACAGCAATTCAGTAATCTCACTCAGGTTCCTCTAGTCCAATTAGTCACTTCTTTATCACCTTTCCCAATTATTTTTTCCCTTTGGCTATTTTTAACACAGTCAAACTTTATGGTCTGTGTTTCTGAATCATCAGTCTCCTGTAGAACCAAGGATTTTTTGACCGCTCTTACTGCTCCTTTCCAATCTCCTGTTCCCCCTATTATTGATTTGTTTTTCTGATTAGTAACTCATAAAGTAAATTATTTGCTTTCTTTCCTTTTTGATCCAAGTATAAGCTATCATCACTTTGTTTCACTGCTGATAGCTGTCTTTCTTCTTATATCTGTTCATCCATATGAGTGCTTGCATGTACATCATTGCTTGTTTCCACTACCTTTTCTCCTTCATGGAAGTAGCATGCATCAATTCATCTGCCATTTCCTCATTAGCTAAATTAATTATCTCATTGAATATACATCAAAACATCTCACAAAGCATTCTAATCATGTACATCTGCATTCTAGGTCCTGGAAAGCTGAACTTTGCAGCATTTCATCATAATACACTCCTGAGTAATGTCCTTGATTTTGGTGGCATGTAAACTGGATGCAATTTCATTCCATATCTGCAGCTCCCTAACAGCTGTGCCCCATTTAGAATCACTGCTGGAGTGGTTTCTGTTTGTGATGTGGCAACAATTCAAAGTCACTTGGGTTTTTCATTTTTCTTTATGGTTGTGTCTATGGAGTTTATATATTTAAGTAAGTGAGTGGGGAAAGTAAAACTACTGAACTTGCAAGCCGCCAATGCAAATAATTCATTCATTTTTTATTTTCTCTCACTGAAACTATATATGTTTTTTTTCATCTGAATGCAGATTTCAGCAAAAAACATTCAATGAAATATAGTGGAACTCCCTATTGCCCCACCTGTCACTGTGTAAGTCTACTCCTTCTGCCTCCTGATGACACTCCCCTGTTCACTTACCTTTGACAAATATCATATCTGTTTTTTTCCAGCCATTCAGTCACCCTTTATCAGCTACTCCTAACCTGTTCCTGTTCTACTTCCATCATAACATTGTTTTCATAGGCTCCTTATAAAATAATTCTGTCCCATTCATGGTATGTTTAATAGCTACTTCATTACCTGTAGTACAGAATTTATAACCACTTTCATTTTTCCCATTTTTCCATAAATTGTACATCTCAACCTCTTTCTGTAAGAAATCTGGACAAAGCTATAAATAATTGGGGGGGGGGGGTCAAAGGCCAAAAAATAAGACAGTTTTTAAATTTTGCTCTTACAGTTTAAAAAGTTGATAAGAATAACTTGTTTTTCATTAGCATGAATTTTCTGAACTGCATGAAGTGCGAAACCTAAATGTTTATCATTATTTCCTAATTTTAGTCCTCAAAGATTTTCTAATGATTTACCAGAAAAGCAAAATTCTATAAGAAACGGACCAAAAATATGAGGCTAAATTCTGGACATTCTGCAAAGATCTGGACAGTTGAGAGGTATGCCATAAACACTCTTTGTAACAAGTCTATCAATAAAGGAATGCCTGTTTGATCTATCCATCTCTCCCACTATTTCAAAAAGTAAGCAGCAAATCAAAGGCTAAAAACAAAATGCCCGTATTATTATCAGTGCCTAGTACACCAAGCCACCCAAAAGAACTAAGCTAACACAAGAACTGATCTTCCAATCACAGTTTACTCATGCAGCTAATAATAAGTTTCAGTGGCAAGGTCTTTGCTCTTGGACTCTTCTCAGCCTGTCTTATCGTAGGTGTTTTACTGAACAAAGTGTATGAAATGAAGAACAGAGGGAACTGAGTATCAGCTAGAGATTCTATTCTAGAAACAATCACACTTTACACACAGTTTCACTTCACATCTTATTGCCCACCCTGATATTTTAAATACCCTCAGTTTCACTTAGAAAAAAATAATTCACATGCAGCCATTACACAAAGCTATTATCTTCAAAACTCATTCAGTAGAAAAGGTCATTCAACTGTCATATAACTTGTTGCAGAGTTAGATAACCTGATATGCTTTCTACATGAATAACCCAAAGAACACTAACATTTATTTTATGGTATTATCTTGGACATAAAAAAAATCTAACAGATAAAAACAGACAAAAATGTAACTATTAAACATTTAGTTTTCATTCTGAAGAGTCAGTAAGCAGCTCACAGAACTGGTTTAGCTTTCAGTTATTTTCCAATTTTTTCTCAGTGTTCCATTTTTTTTAAATACAGTACTTGCTAGTGGTAATTTTTTTAAAACATCACCTGGTTGTGGGAGCTGTTTGAGCATCATTTTTCATATGCATAATTCACCACCAATACACGGGTGCACACACTGTCAGCAAACATGTACTCAGTTTAGGTTTTGGTATGTACATTAAAAGCAGATTAAATATGGTCTTAATCTGTGAGAATAAAATGCATTTAAGTATAATGATGTTTATGAATATACTTCTGATTTTCTTTTATTTATCATGCTGAATTCTGAGTCAAAACTCACATATAATGCACTTATAACTAATAAAATACAGCATGTTGTATTTCAAAACATTGCAGACTGCTTACTTCTAATATCATGGAAAATATTTACTGAGACAATTTATGTGCAAGAAAATAAAAACAAGAAATCATCAACATTCTAGCTCCATGCTTTCCTGTTTAACAGATTTCATTAATGCAATATTATGGGTAGCAGTTAAGTATTTTTCTATATTCAGCATTTTGCAGGGAACACAAGTAATAAAATCAGATTGCTTACAAAAGATTCCATCTGAAAGACTATTTCATATGATTTATTTATTTATTTATTTATTTTACATTTGCTTAATAAGAAAGTCAGACTGGGTGTGAGTCCATTTTCAATGGAGGCCTAGGGAGAAAATCTTCACAACATGTACAATAGACTAAAGTTTACATGAGCACATTATTACATGGACACAAATAGACTAAAGTTTACATGAGAACATCATTACATGGACACAAATAGACTAAAGTTTACATTAGAACATTATTACATGGACACAAATAGACTAAAGTTTACATTATAACATTATTACATGGACACAAACTGACTAAACTTTACATGAGAACATTATTACATGGACACAAATAGACTAAAGTTTACATGAGAACATTATTACATGGACACAAATAGACTAAAGTTTACTTGAGAACATTATAACAAGGAGTAAGTTGATCCAGTTATGTAATTATAAAGATCTTATGCAATAGTTTAAGGAGAATATTTAGAAAAAAATCAGTGTACATGCATATATTTCAGAGTTTGAGTAAAATGGAAGGGAGACATAGTAATTGGTCAGGTTTATAGTGCTATAAAACGGGCACAGAAACAGAGATTTAGTTGTAAGTAGAGGTGAGTAGAAGAAATTAAAGGTTAAGTTCACGCAGAAAGTTCAGGGGACAGCAAGAGTCAGTTTAATGTAGAGAAGTCCAAAGTCATTAAGGGTGTAGTGCCTAAACAGACTAGATGGATAATTTTATCTCTAGGGACTGTTTTAATAGCTGGGTTAGAGTAGTGAAATTGATGGTAAGTTTGTGGTTAGTAGATCAGCAGTTAGACTAAAAGGTAGCCAGGATTATAGTCAAATCGGAGACGAACATCCAGTTTCTGTAGGGAAAGTGTGTTTTATCATGGAGAATTACACAAGCATAGCCATTTGTTAGACAGCTGATCTTCGAGTATTTTTTAAAGTGGGTGATGTTGGATATAATTCTGAGATGTATAGGCAGGGAGTTCCATAATTTTGCAACATAGGTAGAGTAAGAGAGCATCACCTGGGGAATTTGTGGATTTAGTAACTTTTGTTAAGGATTTGTTGGCTGAGCATACAATTCTTGAGTTAGAGTAAGGTTCTGATCATTTTTGTAGGACAAGTGTTTTGTCTGGTTGGTTAAGTAATTTAAATGCCATTGTCAGCTGATTATAGTGAAGAAGGGCTGAGAATTCTAGCCAAGATAATTTTTTTTAGTGCTAGGCAATGGTGTGTTCTGCATGGGAAGTCAGTGGTGAATTTAGCAAGTTTATTATAGCAAGTTTCTAATTTGCTTAGATCAGACTTTCTAAGGATTGTCGGTATGGGTAAGGCATAAGTGTTGAGAGTAGGTGAGGTCTTGCAATAGCTACTTTGGTATTATTAGATAGGAAATGTTTGTTTTTGTATGCAGTACCCAATTTTTTGTGAACTTTCGTAACATTTTGAGATATCCGTTGTTCAAATTTCATGTTGTGGTCAATAGCGGGACGTAGGAGTTTAGTTTGTGAAGTGGGTTTGATTGTTGTTATCTGCAGCAGTTATGGTACAGCTGGGTGGGGAGTCAGTGGCCTTAGTAGGCTGAAAGATGATTGGCTTGATTTTATTAGGGTTAAGTCTGAGTTGAGCCCTGGCAAACCATGTTTCCACTGCTGAGAAAGACTTTTGTGCTTTCTCTTGTAGTTCCTGAAAGGTATGGGCTGTACATGTCAGAGTGGAGTCATCTGCATATTGGACTAAAGTAGCTAGAAACATTGCTGTACAGAGATTGTTGGTGAAGATATTGAAAGGAATGGGGTCAAGAATGGAGCCTTGAAGTACCCCTAATGTAACTGGCAATAGAGATGAGATGTCTTGTGACCGTTTAACTGCATGGTGTCTGTCAGTTAGGTAGCTTTGGAACCAATTGAGGGTCAATGAGCTAAGATTTAGGTTGGAGAGGGCTGTTAGGAGTTTTGTATTGAGGAAGACTGATGAGACTACGCTGCCTTCACTCCTACGCAGGTTGATAGTGTTAGTGAAGCTTATGAGGGCGGTAGTCGTACCATGATTAGGTCTTAAACCATATTGACGGCTGGATAGTAGGTTGTTGTCTAAGAGGTATTGCATTAATTGTGAGTGAATGCATCTTTCTAAGGTTTTTGATAGAGGTGACAACATAGAAATAGGTTTGTAATTAGAAAGTTCTTTTGAGAGTAATGACTAGTGTTTGGGGATCTAGTTTGCTTTTATTTTTGATATGACAGCAAAATACAGTTTTTGGAGTATTGGTCTTTTGTCTCAGTGGAAAGGTTGGTGTGTGGTCACTTAAGTTGTCAGGGAGACAGCCTGATTGTTGATAGTTTGTATCTTTGTTAGTAAGAGTCCAGTCAAGGATGGACTGTCTATTTGAGTTTTTATCTATTCTAGCTCTGTTCTGAATTAGCTGTATAAAGCCATAGAGGTTTATGTGATTGGTAGGGTTCTGGGAATTAAAGGTATACCAATCTAGGTTAAAGTCACCCATTATTATTGTTTCTTAGGAAAATGTGCTTGTCCTCCATTGAAGTAGGCTCTCTAACATAGTGAGATTGCTCCCAGGTGGAACATATGCTCCTGCTATGACTATGTGTTTGTTGTTATTAATTTCAAGTTTTACAAATATGATTACAGTGTTATTAAATGTTGTGGTTTGTATGTATAGGTGTTGCAGTGTTAGGTTATTTTTGTAAACTATGGATACCCCTCTTCCTTGTTTCCCTCTCCAGTCCTGTCTGAGAATGTTATAACCAGGTGGGATGACCTTACTCTTTGCAATTTGAGGCTTTAGCCCAGTTTCTGTTAGCATGGCTATGTCAGCAGAGTATTGATAGATTATGGCATGAAAGTTTTGAACCTTATTGGTGAGGCTTATGATATTTAAGTTTATTACTAGAAGATCTAATTTTTGCCGAGGAGAGTATAATACATTGAAAGGGTGAGAGAGGGCTTTGTTATGTGAGAGAGAGATAGCTGCAGGGCTAGGGTTTGTGTGTATGTCACCACTGATTAGAAGTCCTGAAGCTATGTTACCTATGTTGTTGAAAAAGGTGAGGATGGCTTTGTGCATTCTAAGGGAAGTATATTGTGGGCTATGCAATGGAACTAATTTGAAGGATAAATGATCTGTGAAAGTAGTATTGAACATTGATGGAGCTATTTTGAGGTTAGTAGGTGTTGTTTGGAGAGTTGTGGTAGATGTGAAATTATGGCTTAGTGGCAGTATTCTCTGGTGTGTGTAGGGTGTTAAGTGAGCATCTAGTGCAAAAGTTATGAATATTATTGCTTGTGTGAGCAGCATTTTAAATTTATGATGTTAGTTGCTCAGTGTTTGTGTTTTGGTTGTGAATAGTAAGTTGGGAGAGTGGAATTAAGAGTTTATTTACTTGGTTAGAGTGATTAGTTCAGTAGTTGGTGGTTTGACCTGGATAAGGGGGAAGCAGTGATGTTAAAGGTTGCTAGGTAAAGCTGAATGTTATGTGTAGTGTGATGACATATGTAATTGGATAGTGAGAGAAAGGTTGAACAAATGGGTAGAGGCGCTGGAAGACATTTGTGATTGGACAGGGAGGGAAGGATTGAGTCAATGAATGGTGGTTTTGGATAGGTTGAATATGTTTGATGGAAGAGGTTGGTTAAGTTTAAGTTCAGATGTAGTAGAGGTTGGTGGGAAGTGGGGGTAATGTAGGGGAGCGGAGTGAGCCTGACCATAGCGAGGGTGAACAGAGCGGGAAGGACCTAGTTCTGGTTGGACCTAGTTCTTGTTGGATGTTCTTCAGAAACTATCTTTAAGTCATAAATGTATTTCCCTGTGTTAGTATGTGAAAACAGTATTCCGTTTTTGTAGAAATTGCTATTGCAGATCAGAAGTACTCAAAAATGCCAGGAAGATCAGCAAAGATATAGGGGAGGTCAAGAAGCAGTAGGCAAAAATGAGAGATGGTAGACTGGAAGTAAGTTGTGGGAATGTGATCTGGTACAGAAATGCTTACATAAAGGGAAGATTGTTGCAGGAATGGTTAGAAAGTAAAGGGTACTGTTGGTGAGAAGTAGGGGAGTGACACCTGGAAAAAAAACAGGTGGAAGGAGTGGTAGGCATTCTGGTGATGTATGGCAGGTACTAGGATATGATACAAAATTTTACAGTAGAAATAGATGACCAGATTTAAACGTACATATACTGTACATTTGAGTTTCTGCTTATATATTTATATATATGTACATATATATATATATATATATATATATATATATATATATATATATATATATATATATATATATATAGGTGTGGTTTATCTTTCTTAATGAGTAGTTTAGACACTACGATTATGTTTTTCAGATCTACTGTTAACATAATTTAAAACTGTTCTTATCTGAAGATGCAGTAGTCAAATTCCTAATGTACCATTGCTGCAGGGAAAAATATATCTACATTGTCATCTTGGTTCTGTCAAGAAGTAACAATATATTATCATGCTTTCAAAAATGACAGAGCAAACTGTTCTCTCTGCACCTCAGCTGCCATCAGCTAATTGAAAAGCCTGTTTTTGAAAGAATATGTATTACATCACAAATTTTGGCAGATGCAACTTCTGCAGTCTAGGTGTCATGTTGCATTACATATTAATACCAGGCACTTGATTTAACAGTCTTCAATTGGCTACTGGGGTGTAACTTAATTGCATTTCATGTTTTTTTTTTTTGTTTGTTTGTTTTTTTTAAGAATTGCAAAGAACCTTGTCTGTTCATACAGTCAAGCATGAAATCAACCCACATTTAAATAAGTAGTTACTTGCTTACCAGAATAAACTGACAATTTAGTTGCCAAGCATAACAAGGTACAACAAATGCACACGACATTATACTGCATGGTTGTTTACTTATAGGGAATGACTGTTTGCCTGGGAACTGCTACTCAAATAGAAAAGTTTCTCAGCAATTATGCAGAGCAGTCTCAGAGTAGCAAACTTGTACTTTATGGCAAAATATATTGGGTGCACAGAGAGTAAATATAATGGAAAATCAGATATGTGTTGTTTCAGTATTTGAGGAACCGCAGTTCTATAAAACAGTAAATTGTGATAACAAATGGAAATGATACAAAGAAAGCAAACTGAAAGCTGGCTTATAGAAAATAATATAAAATAAAATTCAGTAAATTAAAAATGACACCTACACATTTTGTTGCCACGAGTGGAGATGTATCTCCTGACATCTCACTACATCTAGAGCCACCTGTTCTCTCTCAGTATAAACAAGCAAGCATTATAGATAATATGGCAAAAAGGTATGCTTTTGTGGCTGTCACCCCTCACCTTGAGCAACTTACATCTGTCCTTAAACTCTATCTACTATTACAGTCACCTCCAGTGAATAACATATACATTTATACTGTATCAGCTATTCTACAAGAAGATCATTCATGCTGAAACATTAGCTAAGCATGTCCTTTTCTACCACTCAAAGTGTGGTAATTCTTCCTGCAAAATCTCACATGTACCAACACACACCATGTTCATGATTTGTTAATTTGCACTTCCCTCACCCTGAGACTGTCAAGTTCAACTCTAAGCCACAAGTCAGCAGCTTCCTGCAAGCCAAGAAACAGAAACACATTTTTGACACTACATTATTAAAACAGACATATAAAAATATTTACCTGACTGACTTACGGGGAATTTCAATGGCAGGAGCCAAGTCATCTGAAGGGGATGGGACAGTATTACAGACCAATCTAGAATGGTACATGTTGAGATAATCTTATATAGCAATAACAATTATGTAGTACATGGACCGCTGTGATTACACTCTAAAACGATTAAATAGTATTCTGGTTAAGAGCTACAACAGAGTGAGAACTGACCTCGACAGCACTTACAGTGATTGTTCAGCAGCCCATAAGCACTGTTAACATCAAGTCTGCACTGAAAGCAGACACACATCAGAAAACAGCTGCAACGTGGAATGAAATTACTTCATTATAACTCCCTCTTCTACATGGTGTCTGTTAATGTACACTCAGTACTTTGGTTACAACTGCTTTCCTTGCATAAGACATCAACCACTTCCCCACTGCTTTACCAGCTTTCAAAAGTGGCAACACATTTTTTTTCTGAATCTAGTTTTTTACTAACTTGTAGTACATGGAGAAGATAAATCTCCATGCACTACAAAGAATTATTACTTGATCTCTGTTCATAATGAAAAATGATGAGTTCCTGACAGGGATGCTAAGATTCCCCTCTCAAGCTTCACTTTTGAGGTGAATTTCTTGACATCCATACCGAAAGCATATAATATGCTTGTTTTGATTGAGAACCTGGTCATAATCCTCTATGTTATATCTAAATCTGAGAGACCTCCTTGGCAAATCCTCAGTTGGAGTGAATCCCAAAGCGTCTGGGTGGAGAGGGCCAGTGGACTATCCAAGCACAGATTTCATATTATTGAATACTGGAATTCTGGTTTCCCAAACATGACCTTAGAAACTGAGTAGTAATTAAAATAAAATTAGTGATGAAAATCAGCATCAAAGACCAAGTGGTTGTGGAAGAGTTATCTGTATTAAGCCATTCTTGCAGCATGCACTGGAGGTTGCAACTTTTCTAGTGAAGTGACCTTTGGCCTCTGACTTTGCTCTCACATAGGTAACCACCAGATGGATAAAGACAGCAAAGTCAAAAATCCACTTAGAAAGTGACTGCTTGGATACATTCAGCCCTTGCCTGTATGGGGCAACGGAGAATAACCACTAAAAACCTGTACCTGTACCATGCAGTATCTGAAGTATTAATGCAACTTCAGAGTGAGAAGATCTCTTTCTCACTGATGTCTTCCATCATAATGAAAGCCAGGAGATAAATGAGATATTTCAGAAGAAGAAGCTCCAAATCCACAATTGTACAAAAATCATAGTTCATTCTGAGAGATACACTACCCTTGGGAAATATCAGAGAAAGACTTGAAGGTATATAATGCATCTCGTAAAGGCAACAAGTATACTGTACAGGTACAGTTTAGACAAAAATGATGTAAGGGAAGAGTTGACTTAACCAAGCAGAATAGACATATTAAGATCAGTGAATGAAATACATGGCCGAAAGTAAATAAGATGCAAAATCTTAGAAATCTGATAACAAATCAACACAGTAATCAAGACTGTTAATAGAGATTCATGTGATATAACACAGGTAAGCAGGCTATATTACTGTGCAGCTAAACTAATTGCAAATAAAGTCTTACCACAAAAATACAGAGTGTTAAGGGAAAGCAAGGGAAAAAATGAAATACTAGTGGGAATTCAATAAAGCTTACAGAATTTTTTTTAGCGTACACATCGCAGCATGATGCATACATGAGCGTGGACAATTTGAGATTCAGTAAGTGTCGCTTAGTGGCACTCAAGCACATGCAAACAGGGAAAGTTCCGTGGAATGCAAATTACCACTTAAGCAGTTGAATCTTATGCAAATAAGCCAGGTGGAGCAATCCAACAAGCAAAAAGTAATTAATGTAAACTCCATGTCAGTGTTGGCAGTGTACATGGAATTGTTCAGCATACAGGAGTCTACATGGATAAAAGGGGATGTAAAAGTCCATAAATATGGACATAACTCCCCAGAAAATGTTAGATCACAGACATGTATGTACAAAAGGTACATTGCGGATATCTGAAAAAGGAAGGGAATATGTAAAATAAATAATGATTTTTTTTTTTTTTTATAATTTTGGCATGTTTGCACTATATGCAGCAGTGTGCAAACATGCTTAACAGAAATAATAAAATAAAAAAAAAAACATTTCCAATATGGTTTTCACAAATATAATGTAGGACCTTGGGTCAGGTCCATAAAATGATGCATATATGCTGTCACCAATTTCACATGGCTATGAACTGTGTTGTATCTAGGCTGTTAGCACTGATATGTATGCATATGAGGTGGATTTCCTGCATTGCTAAAAGGAGCAACCACATCCACATATCCCCTTTGTGTAGACTCCGACACGATGATGATTTTCCCAGAGGATGTGGATGACATCAGGGGAGTGTGTCTTATTATTTTTAGATTTTTTTATTCCCAGCCTTGCGTGTTTGCATGTCTTGTCCCATAGCTGAGCATGTTTGTTCAGACAGACTACTAACATGACAGTGATGACACAGGCAACAGTCAATTAAAAACAGATATCTTCAATAAATATTTTTGACTTTTATATAACCTATGCTTCACACTGTGGCACATAGTGGCATGCTGCAGACTAAAGTATGGTAATTAAATAATGTTAAATATGTCCTGACCAGGTGAACTGTATCATAATTAGCCATTTCCACATGGTAGACCCATAGCAGAGCTGTATAAAATATGCATACACCCTGCATTCTGATTTCCCTCAATGCTCTGGCCCATTGGAATAGACACTTGGGAATTTTGACTGTGATAATGCTAGGAGTTGCTGCAGGTCTTCAGATGCTGAATTTAATGCTGCTGGTACTGCTAACAATAGTCTAGGCCAAGAAGGAGAAGAGTGTTCAGGCCAAGGGTAACCTTCCAGGAGCTACATGAGCTGGAGATTGTAGACCATTACAGGGTGGACAGGGACATATTGCAAGATCTCACTGAGCTATATCTCCCTCAACTCAGAGCAAGAGCTAACAGAGGGAAACCCATCCCAGTGGAGACAAAGGTATATGCAGCCCTTAGGATACTAGCTACAGGTACTTTTCAAAGACCATCTGGGGACATGATGGGGGCGTCGCAGACATCTGCATCCAGAATACTCCACCAATTCCTGGATGCTGTGCTTCCACATGCCAGTGAGCACATATCTGTTCTCTTTACTCCTGAAGTG
This sequence comes from Protopterus annectens, assembly GCF_019279795.1. Taxonomy (NCBI): domain Eukaryota; kingdom Metazoa; phylum Chordata; order Ceratodontiformes; family Protopteridae; genus Protopterus; species Protopterus annectens. Next base: position 793,573,178 of record NC_056734.1, read on the forward strand.
AGGGCCAGCAATATGCAATACTTCTATCATGTAGAATACTATCATTAAGTATTGGGTGGCATAGATTGCACACATGTGCACATCAAGGTAACACCTGGTCAGCAGGGTACAATCTATGTTAACCACAAGTGGTACCACTCCATCAACTGCCTGGCCATGTGCAATGTCCAGGGGATTATCCTGAATATGTGTGCTGGCAACCTTGGCAGCTATCACAACTCCTATATCTGGCACACATCATAGCTGTACAAGATGTTTACTAGGGGGGACATCCCACAGGGCCATTTACTGGGGGATGCTGGCTATGTCCTGTAACTGTAGATGATGACACCTATCAGAAATACGCACACATCCATGGAACAATGCCATATTGAGGCACATGCACAAACCAGGAACATCATAGAGTGTGTGTTTGCACTTCTGAAGTCACAGTTCTGCTGCCTCAATATATCTGGTAAAGCCCTGCAGTCTAATCTAGTCCCATGTGCACAGATATTCACAGTATGTGCTATGCTACACAATCTGATCCTGCAGAAACAGATGCAACAGGATCAGCAAAAGGAAGGAATACTCAGCCCCTCCCCTCTAGGGCCTAGGTCACCACAGTCACAAGAGGACTCAAAGGAGGAATCCCCTGTTGCTGTTCCTATAGGCAGATGTAGGAAGGCCCAGTATGCCATGGCGTTGGCTAATAAACAAAGTATAGCACATTCATATATGTACTGGCATGTGCATTAAGTACACACACACACACACACACACACACACACATATATATTTATATATATATATATATATATATATATATATATATATATATATATATATATATATATATATATATCCCCCTACAACATACATAAATATATACATGTATGTGTATGTATGTGTGCATTGCCTGACAAACCCAGATTGTGGTGATTACAGCTGCACTATGACACATATATAATGTTGGTCAAAGGACCAAAAGTAAGGGCTGAACAGTAGATAATGTACTTACAGCCCCCTGTACCTGCTGGATGTCACCACACATACACCAACAAGTGAACAAGTTATGTAATGTATAATGTGTACTCAATCTTTGACAAGGCAAATTATTTTTTACCACAGGCTTGCCCATCCAAATGCAAACAGACACATATGGGCAAAACGCCTACTTTTGAAAGATAGCTAGGATAAAAACAGCTGTCTGACTGCTACGCTACTAGATGCAGATGACAGTAAGAAGAAATGTCACTCTGCATGCCACACACATGGTTCAACAAAGGCTTTGTGTATGTCCTCTACAAGTAATTTGCCTGCAGTCATTTATAAAGCAGACTTAAGTCATGGCATATGCATTAAGTACTTTGATCTGTAGTGTGTAGTACTAGATAGGTAGGGGTTCTAATCTCATTCCAACCCACTTGGTTTGTTTGTGTGTGTATGTGCACAACTACTGTGGATTTGCCACTGACTTCTAAACTGTAATGGATATGCACTTTTTGTCACTTGCAGTTGATGCAGGCTTCCAAACCCCTGTCTTCCACAAGGCCTGCAGATATCATCTATCATAAGATTACCAGGAGCCACCTTATTGTCAGACTTAAGCCGTGGTATGTGTGTTAAATACTGTGATCTGTAGTGTGTAAGACTAGATAGATAGGGATTTGAATCTTACTCCATCTCACCCCCTACAAAACAAGTGTGGATACCCCACTGACTTTCACACTGCCATGGATAAGCATATTTTGTCCCTTGCAGTTGATGCAGGCCTCCAAACTCCTGTAGTGTGCAAGACTAGAAAAGTAGGGGTTTTAATCTCACTCCAGCCCATTTCCTCTGTTTGTGTGTGTATGTGCATCTCCCTACAAAATAAAAATGGCTCCCACACTGACTTCCAAACTGCAAAGGATATGCACATTTTGTCCATTGCAGTTGATGCTGGCCTCCAAACTCCTGTCTTCCACAAGGCCTGTCGATGTCATCTACCATAAGACTACCAGCAGCCACCTTAATGTCAGACTTAAGCCGTGGCATGTGGATTAAGTACTGTGATCTGTAGAGTGCAAGACTAGATGGGTAAGAGTTCTAATCTCATTCCAGTCCACTTGCTCTGTTTGTGCGTGCATGTGCATCTCCCTACAAAACAGATATGATTGCTACACTGACTTAGAAAGAGGCAGGGTTTTACACTGTGTCTGTGATGTGCATTGTCCTGCAAACATTAATTGGCAGTGATACCATTTTCACTGTAGCCAAGTTAGTGTGTGTGTGTGAATGTCAGGCATAGCACTTTACATCAGCTTATGGGAACATAGGATCATTGGAGTTTAATAGGCTAATCTTAGCCAAGTTCTTACCCTTGTTTACATGATTAGCACCTAATGCCCCTGTCCAAGGGGGACACAGATGGAAACCCCCATAGTGAACTTATGGTCACCCATCCAATCATACAGATTGCTTCCGAAGACGGCCAATGAGGTGCACTGTTTGACATTAAGTGTGAGTCTGTTGAAAAAGTTTGTTAAACCCTGGTTGACATATCACTCCCTCCAGCTTATATTATTGATGTCACATACCAGATTAAGGTCCTTACAGTGAGTAATCCATGTACAATTTCACTTACGGATATGCAGCATTACCAATAAAGCAGGGTCACAGACTTCCTTGTATGCAAGGCAGAGGTGACCTCTGAGTAGTCTGTATGACGCAGGCTAAATTTACAGTGATTTCAGATGATCACCATAAGACAGATTCTGAACACTTGCATTTCCCTTGTAAGGAACCTTTGTGGTCTCTGCAATTTTGACTGGTGCTTGGAAATACACATAAAATGGCCATTGCACTCACATATTGGCCTGATAGGGAAGGGTACTTGGAGGTTATGACTACTTCATATTCAGGTGACAGTGACCTCAGTTATGATGTGAGCAAGCTATAATACCTTTCTTACCACTGTGGAAACATGGTGATCTAAGGAATGGTAGGTGTAAACCTGTGTGCCCAGGTCTGTGTGCCCAGATCTCTCTCCTCTGAGTATGCACTTAATATGTTGCTACTGATATGCTATGTAGCAGGGACATTGGTGATATCAAAAGGAATGATAGTACAAATATTTGCATGGAGTTTAAGGTCATGATTGTGTCAACAATCATTTGGTCATGTATGACCCTCTTGTAGGATGTTGACATAATTTGGAGAGTCTATGGCCACTGCCAGTTTGAAGGCATCAGTAAACCTTGTCAGCCACAGACATTCACTTTGTGTTTGCAAAATGGATAAATGGATTCCAAACCTTAGAGGACCCAGGACTGAACCATGTGGAATGCCTCTGGTTACAGTGCTGCTATTTAAGGTGGATACCCCTATTCTGACTATGTATGAGTTCTATCAGTGAGCCAGATAGTGACCCCTTTAATGATATTACTGTTGATGGATAGCTGGGTGTGTTTGTGAATGATTTCTGATTGGGGGACAGTGTCAAATGGTGACTAAGTCCAGGTGGATGTATGCACAGATATCCTCTCATCCAGGTCATTAGTGACTGCCTTATACATGTCCACAATGTTTAACAGGCATGATCTCCCTATCACAACTAGTGTAGTGTCGAGTGTTTTTAGATTGTCTATATCTTTTTTGATACGGTCCATGATGAATTGCTCCATGCCCTTACAGATATGGCTAGACAGGCAAATAGGTCTATACACTGTAGTCCCCATAGTCAGTGGACACACCACCTCTGTACAATGGGATAACAGTGGCCATTTTCCACTCTGTTGGGATTCAGCTGGTGGTTACTCTATGAGTGCAAAGAGTTTCCAGTGGTGTTTGTAATCCATGTTGGATACCATGTAGGATGCAGCCTGGGATGTTAGCATGTGTAATAGATGCAGTGTTTGTCACCTTAGAGAGGCCATTTAGTACCTGCTCTTTAAAGATACAAGGTATGAGACAGGATGTAGGGATGTCATGGTGTACGTGTGGTGGGGACAGAGGGAGTGCAGTTGTCACAGAACCTGTCAACCAACAAGTTAGCGATGTCTACATGCTCATTATATGTGGTATCATTATGTATAAGTTTGGCAACAATGCGGGCCTTTCCTTTTACGTTACACATATAACTGCACAATGCCTTGTGGTTGTCTTTTGTGAAGGAGGCTAATTTTGCTGCATACTTTGTTTTGCAGGACTTCACAACAACACTAATTTGATTGTTTAAGCTGAGGAGGGATGGGCACCATTTTAGGAGGACTCCCTTCCTCCTAATGTGAGACACCAATGTCTATCTCTTATTGTAAAGCCTGCTAATTACAGTTGTCCATTAGGCAGGTTTGCTGTGCCATGAGGAGCTTGTTTTGTTCCATCAGATACAGTCAAGTCAATGCAGTTGTACAGGTGCTTGTATAAAACATTAGTGTAGAACTTGGCATAGGTGCCTGTTCCATCTGAGTGGGGGAGATGCAGTCAAGCTATTTATACCATCGCATAGTAGGCTATAATCTGCTTTGTTGAACTTTATTACTTTATATACTGCAAGGTGAGGCAGTGTCAGGTGTGATACTTTGAATGAGACTAATTTCTGGTAAGATCTCACCAGAAGGACCTCACAGTGGCGTGATCACCCATATTAGTAAGCACCTGATCCAGTATGTTGTCTCCCCTTGTGTGGATGCCAACCCACTGGTCCAGGGCATTGTAGTTAAGGAAGTTGACTAACCTCTGGGCAAGTGAGTTTGAGCACGAGTAATCTACCCAGTTGGTGGGAAGTTAAAGGCAACCAAAACCATCTTGTTTTGATGTGTCTTAATAGACTCAAGTAGATCCTTTTAATCAGAGTGGGTGTCCTGATTCATGGGGTTGCTCCTGTAGCAGTTAATAGCACCTGCAGTTTCTACAGGGAATCATACTGTCTAACCAGTCTGCATGTGTAGCTATCCTTAATGAATATGGACACACCGCATCCATTACTTTGCACACTTTAACTTTGAGTTTTGAATGTGTGGAAGGAGTTGTAGCCTGGTATGGCTGTGGTGCTCTCTACAGTCTTGACCTGAGTATCAGTGACTGCACAAATGTCTGTATCTTCCAATGTGGGTACAGCTACCACTTAGTGGAGTTTAGTGGTGACATTCCTAGCATTTAACAGCATAACCGTTATGTTGTTTGTAGATAGGGTTTTCTCATTGGAAATGGCTTCCTTATGACACATCCTGAAAGGCAGTGTATGGGGGTGGCAACATACCAGTTGCCAAAAGCCCAGGGGTGACAGATAAAGACCATCTCTGGCAAGCATTGAAGTCTGTTGAGCAGTTAATCCTAGGCTGACAGACAGTGGATCCCCATACATTGACACCAGACAGTATGGCAATTATTGATGTCAGTCATTTTCCATTTGCATGGAGCCATCATCCTAGTGATGGTAAAATGTAACTCAAGGCCAAGGACATACCTACCTGAGACACAGAGCCTGTCAGCCCAGTCATATCTCTGCATACAGTCCAGAGTGGCATGTCTCAAATCATACACACCAAAAGGAACTATGATATAGTCATAGCTGTACCTGATGTTGACAGACCTGAGTGCTTGTGTGATATGGCATATCCTTGCACCTCACAGAAAGCTGACCGTGACCTATGTTGCCTGGTGAGAGGCACATCAATTTGTCTCATGATGTAATCACCCATGAATGATATGTTTAATTTTGTGTTTTGCCTTAGGTGTTTCACCTGTGAGACACTGGTGCATGAGCTATTATGTGTACTGTGTTCTGCAGAGGTATGTGTAGTGAGCTTGTGTTTGGATTTCTTAGGTGTCTGGTGTTTACATAAGTGTCTGTTAAAGACCTCCACACATGTAGATATGTGTGATGTGGGTTGGGTGGGGTAGAATGTGCTTCTTCAAGGAATTAATTTCTCTGCAGTCATGGCCACTGTCATTGGCCTCTGACTGACTAAATATCCAGAAGTTTGCAAATTAGGAGCTGTTATTGTATCCCACACTAAATCAGAAGCTATCCAGGATGGGCTGACACAGACATTCAGTTGTTGTCACAGCCATGGACTAACAGTAAATGCCAAGGAATGCACAATAGTATCCCTTGGGAAGTTATCCACCCTGTTAACTAACATATTGACTGCACACCTCCAACAGTTGACTCAGTAGTCAGGGATTTATAGACACATAGATAGTGATATGGTTTTAGTAAAATTTGGGGAGGCATTCTATGTTACACAACTTAAAAACAAAGGTATGGGATGTAAATCCAAGGCAGTCATTGTTTCACTGTATTCAGCATTCGTCAGACCTACCATTAACTTGAATGCCACCTTTGGTATGTAACTAACCAGGCATATCTGATAAATGTCACACCCACAGAAGTTCCACATAAACCGATACACAGCGTACATAACATGTCCTACGCAGACCTTGTCAAGGCCGTAACTGCATATTCTGTCCCTTTCATGCTTTGGTGGGGAGGTATATGCCTGCCATGCAGGGAGGTGTCAAATCCCACTGTGTACCACCTGCATTTCCAAGAAAGGACTAACATGAGAATTAGCTCTCCTATACACCTACACCTTGATGGTGGTATAAGCAGGACATGCTGGACACACAGGTATATAGCCCAGACACTACACCCAATATGTAACAAGCTCCCAATGCATGTGAAGCACAGTTCCTCCCTAATGCAAATCATGTGCAAGTCACACGACAGGATGGAGATGCGGACGATGTGCAGCCCTGCTTCAACATGCTTAATGATGGTAACTTGGCAATTAATATGTTTTGCTTAAACCACCTGTGTTAATTAACAGCTGCATGGCTTGCTGGCTTGATGCACTGGTCTGCAAAAGTGGTAGTCTTGGGTTCAAAATAGGGTGCAGGTGTACATTTTGAATGTGATTATTGTTATTTCACACACATATATCAATATAGTGCCATTTAGCTCAGTTTAGTGATGCTGCGCATCATGCAGTGTCATGCAGCAAATCTTTAGAGAAATAAAAAGTGGGGAGAAAGGACAGTGGTGAAATGGGGTGCAAGCAGGAGGAAAACTTAGGGAAAGGTAGGTAGGTATGTGCAGGAAGGGTGTAGGAACAAACCATAGCTATCCATTTCTTGTACAGCAACAACTGTGCACTTTAACAGGTTTTTTAGCTGAATTTGGACTGTCACCCTTAGAGAGAGGGGTGGGGACAACATAAGTACATTGTCAAGCCAGTTAGACTAAATTAAGTGTGTTCAGTGGATATGCCTGTGAAATGGAGAGCTATGTAAGGGACATTTTTTTTTTTTTTTTAATGCAAGAGTAGATTGTTGGGGAAGGGACATAGGTACATGTGGGGGAGGTAAATTGGGAAGGTGAGTAAGCTTTTGCAGACAGACAAGACAGCAGACAGGGTTGGTGTGTGACAGAAGAGGGGGCTAAATTCCTTGGTTGGGGAGGGTGTTGTGGAATCCCAGTCACATAGAGGTCAGACATGATAACAGTGTGACTCAAATTCTCACAAATGGGACTGTCAGCACTGTACCATCACTGCTTCTGTGGAGGCAGTGGCTGATGCTGGCACACAGGGTGAAGCTGCCCACCAGGATGGACAGCATGCTCTCTATCCGGTATAGGTGTGCACTGAGAGTTTGGCACAGCAGCCTACGCACAATGCCTGGCAGTTCCTCATGGGTGACATAATCACCTCCTCCAATTCCACTTCTAGGGGGGGGTGACCAACCCCAGCCTGTGAGGCAGAACTACCCAATGGCACGGGTAGTGTAGGTGCCATGGCTGGGGGAGCCAAGAAAGGTGGATATCATGGAACCAGCCCACCTTGTCGCACTGAAGTAAATTAAATATAAATATAAGGTAAAAATAAACATGGCCAAACAGATGTTAGTATTAACATAATAGAAGATAATAATGATTAATTGAAAGACATATAAAGAAATATAATGAGGAACACAACAGTAAATAAAGTAAATGAAAGGATATTAATATCAAAGCAACATAAAATTATACTTAAGACCAACATAAGAGGTAGTTCCAAATAATATATTAATATCAAATCATAATAATAAATATAACTTAATAAATTAAAGAAGAGAAGAGGTGGGGCGAGAGAGAAAAAACACATTAGTAACTTCACAGGTAATATTACTACACAGACTACAACTATATACTTCTACATATGTAAGATTTCAATTGTGAATACAGTGACTGCAAATGTTGTATATGTGATGTTGTACGTACATACCTCTCAACCAGTTAGCATGGGACATTATGGGCCAAACCCTACCAAATTGTGCTACAAAGGCACAACTACAGGGAACATAGTTACATGGAGTGCTAATACAATAGCAGCAAGGCGTTCTGATAATGGATTTGTCAATAAATTGCATTCCAAATATTGTCGTGTATCTGCTAATCAAGGACCAGACATACAGGGCAGTAGTGATTACATTCTGCAAAAATCGTGACAGTTGAAAGGTATGCTCATGTACACTAATTAAACTAGACAGCTGGTCATTTCTCACTTGGCTGCCATGGGATTAGAAACCACAAGCAGTGACTACAGGAATAATGTGCACTTTATTTCAATATAATAAACTTTCAAAACACCATCTCCTTTAAGAATTTTATTGCAACATTTTCTGTGAAATCTACACACATGCATAGTTGTGTGTGTTATCAGATTGGAAATCAAATGCAGTGGCCACAAGAATAATGAGCACTTTATTTGAAAACAGTTATCAAAGCACCATCTCCTTTTACACTGTAATGATTAGTGTCACATGAAATCTGGCAGTTACACATATGTATGGCTGTGTGGGACATCTAATAACCTAACCGTTGTTGTTGTTGTTGTCTTTCAGCTTTTACCGGTTAGGGGTCGCCACAGCGTAACTCAGGTCTGCTAATGATTGGCAGTAGATTTTCACGGTGCCGAGTTGCCAGCTCGATGCCCAACCTTCAACAAAGGCACACCCATTCATGCATATCTTTCGGAGGCCACTCGACCATAGGTAGGACATGCAGACTCCACACAGAAGGCACTCCCCTCACACTAGCTGAGAATTGAACAGGAGAACCTCTTGTTGTGAGGCAACAATGCTACCGCTGCACCACCACGGCATTAACCTAACCATATACCCTGTTTATTGCTATCTACAGCATATTTCAGGGAAAATTATCAGAACTGAAGCTTGACACTTAATCTACATTTATTTGTGAAATTTGTCACTGCATTATTTATTAGTTAATATGTAACAGTTGATTGGTGTCAGATTAGAATACACATGGAGTGAATACAAGAATAATGATCACTTATTTGAAAAGATTATGCCTTCTGTGTGGCATCTGCATGTCCTCCCCGTGGTCGAGTGGCCTCTGAAAGACATGCGTGAATGGGCATGTGTGCCTTCGCTGAAGGTTGGGTGTCGGGATGGCAACTCAGCACCATAAAAATCGACTGCCAATCATTAGCGGACCGGAGTTCCACTGTGGCGACCCCTAACCGGGAAAAGCTGAAAAGACAAACATTTATCAAAGCACAATCTCTTTTTAAACTTACCCAGATATCATGTTCATTGACTGAATGGAATATACAGCATTATTTCAGAGCAAATGAGCAGAACACAGGCCTGAACATTAACCTGGATATTGCACTACATTTATTTGTGAAATTTGTTGATGCATTATTTATTATAGCAATAACTGATGATGTCAGTGTGGTATATTGAAATTTATTCATGGCTGGCATGGTTTAATCATGAGGGTGAAGCCCGAGTGATTAAATAAAGCCAGCTGTGGGTAAATTTCAATATACCACAACCACGGAGTCGGTTATTGCTATTATACAATGACATTATTTAAGAAAAAAAATAATTACTTTTCCTAAATAATGTCTTTGTATAATGGTGCATTACAGTTCTTCTGCAGCTGGTGGTATACTGCTTCCTTATGTTGATGTACCGCGCATGCATATGGGAATTGCGTTCCCACACATACCCAGTACATCAGTGCTCAGGAAAGTAAGCAATGGAGAAAAGAAGTTCTCTGTTGCTCTGCTTTTCCTTTCTTTTGTTTTTTTTAATTTTAAAAAAAGGTTTGGGAAGTTTAGGGTAGGAGAGAGACAGAATGGTGGAAATACAAGGGAAATCAGGTATGTGTCATTACTTTTAAACAACATACCTGATTTCTCTTGTATTTTCTGCATGGTGTCTCTCTCATATGTCCAGAGTCCAGAGTACAAATTTTGTTTTTATTTTTGTTGAAAAAAAGTTAAAATTAATGAATATACTAACGGAAAAAAATGTGGGCGACCAGACCTTTTTCCATTGGTATATACAATGGGCACGCTGGTTGGGCTGGCCAATCAGCATGCCCGTTTTAGAATGTTAATGACCAGTCATTGTATAATACTTAATATGTAACAGTTGACTGGTGTCAGATTAGAACACACATGCAGAGAGTACAGGAATAATGAACACTTATATGAAAAAAAATATTTACCAACACACATTCTTGTTTAAAACTTTATTGATAATGGTCCTTAATATCTGGCATTTAGATACATGGATAACTGTCCAGGACTTCAGTTAATTTACTCATATACCAAGTTTATTGACTAAGTGGAATATACTGCATTATTTCAGACTAAAAGAGCAGAACACAGGCTTGAACCTTACTTTAGGTATTGCACTGCATTTATTTCTGACATGTTTTGCTGCATTCTTTAATCACTTACATGTAACACTGATTGGTGTCAGATTAGAACGCATATGCAGCAAATACAGGAATAGTGAATGAACAGTTTATTTGAAAACATTACTTATCAAAGCACCATCACCCTAGTTATCAAAGCACCATCACCCCTTAAAATGTATTGATTAATATTGTTTCAGCTCTGGCATGTAGACCATGGATAGCTGTGTAGGATTTCTATTAACTAACCTATGTACCCTGTTCATTTATTGAGTGCAACCTACAATATATTTCAGACAATGACCAGACCAGAACAGTGACTCTTTATCTGGATAGACCCCCAACATTAACTGATGTTTGGAAGCTATACTACACATTACTGCATGCTTAATTGCTTTAACTTGTTTTACTATTTCAGGTAGGCAGTGATACATTAATAAAGATGTAAGATGTCCCAGGTATGTCATACTTGACTGTTAAGACTGCAAACTCTATAATTAATTTATTGTATGATTACGCTATGCATTAAGCTATTACTTTGATGTTTGCCTACTTACCGCACAATTGCCTCATCCTGGTCAGATACCCTGCATGCGACTGGACATTGTGAGCCATCTCTTCAGCTGTGGGAAAAGGAACAAACCATTATGCATACCAGTTTTGCACAAATTCAACTTGTATATTTCTAAATTACTGGTATACATACTTACATATCTGTGGGGTTTGCCCAGCCCTAGCCTCTTGGACCCAGGTGTCTAAGGTTCACCTATTCCAATGCTTCATGTAATAGTAGGTGTGACAACATTGCTCACCAGTGTGGGGGTACCAGTAGCACTGATAAGTTCCCTGGCCAACTGATCCCAGGCCTCAGACTTATACTCTGAGCTCTGGTAATTGCAATGCAGCAGCTGGAGTTCATACTTCTTAACCAGGAGTCCAACAAAAACTCTGGACTACTGCACTTCCCACATCTGTGCACAAAAGCACACTCCTTCACCAACAGCACCAGGCATATCCACAACCAAGTTAAGACTCCAATGAATGATTTGAGATCAGGGCAGCTAACCATAAATAAGCTATACATGGCACTGTGCAAACAAGCACATGGAAACAAAAATAATTAAACTTGAATACATCTGATTTCTATTTTTAGATATCTAGCAGATGTCTACTGTATATCTGAGCAATGCAAAGCATAGCTGCACAATGCACTGCACCATGCAAACAAGAACATAAAAGTAAAAAACAAATTAAAATAGCAGTTTCATGAAGTAATATCTGTTGTTCACCTTTCGTGGACAGGCCAAAAGTAATTGTGCTGTACTTACCAACTATCTAGAAGTTTTCTAGACAGCCCACAAGTATGACACAGCCTCTGCAGTGTTGCTTAGATGGATTCAAAATCCATGTTAGCATGCTCTACCTCGACAGCGTGCAATAATTAATATGCATGACACACTGCAGAGGAGGAACTGTGGCCATGTACATAGGTACATTCTGTGTAGGTCTTCATGGAGCCTACATTGATTTTATTAATCCTAGGGATTATCATGGAAGTATAACATAGAGAAAGCTGTAAAGCAATTCAGACAAGAAGTGTCACCGTTAGAAGAATGTAGAAGAGGGAAGAGATCAACAAAAATACTTAGAAAGACAGATGTGTTAAAAGCAATGCACCCTATCAGAAAAGACAATTATCTATCATACACTACTACAAATAATGAATTAAAGATCATAAGAAGTTACTAGGCTATTGCCCTTGTAGCCCTTCTAAGCGTAGCCAAGAATTTAGCCAATGTTCCAACAAGTCAGCACCCTATGCCACAGTCTATTCCACAAAAGGGGAAGTCTCTGGGACACAAATCTGTCTTGCCAACAAGTCCTATTGATCTCACAGACCAGGTTGAGGTATTGCCTGTGAGTTACTGAAGTGGAGCTTAACTTGCAGATACGCAGCAGTCCCATCAGGGTGGGGTCTGAGATTGCACTGGCAGAAAAACTTAGAATATCTGCAGATAAAAATAAAAGAAAAATACAAAATAAGCAATTTATTGATGACCCTAAAAAAGACTTGTACAGAAATGGGAATCAAACAAAAGGAACATTGTAGAGGGTCAGTCTAACAGTGAGGTTGTGGCTGCCACATCCCATGCACTCATTGTGGACAGTCAGTATGTGTATGCATACCCAGTATATTGAAACTTTTGATATGGAACAGGTTTAGGGTGACACAGTTCATAAGGGTAGTGTGGTTACTCTGGTTGTGGAGCTAGTTGTTTCCACTGTAGCCATTGTGAGGGTGAGGTACCACATAAGTGGGTTGGTAGAGGTGCTCCAAAGAGGCCTACCTTTGACCTGATGCTGGTGTGTCATTACGTGCTGACAGACATATGTGTAAGGCTGTAGTGGAGGCACATTCATGTTTCACCTGGACCTCAGAAAAACTATTGCAAGTACATCATGCATTCTGATGTGCGTGACTCTGAACCATGTGGCTGATGCCATGGAGACGATTAATTACACTGGATTGGGGAGTGCCTGAGTTGAAACATTTTCTGGAGGAGAGTGGGCATCCACATAGCTGGACAGCAACTACATTTTCTCTTGTTAGCAGATGTGGCCATGCAAGATCCCGCATCTATAGTGACTCAATTTCTACTGCTCCATCGGTGATTTCAGTGTCTACTCTCAAATGTGGTACACAATGGGGTCATGGTCTTGGAAAAAGTCATGAGGAAAGCTCATCTAGCAGACATCACTCCTGTTCAGGTAACACCCTGACTTCCGGCCGGGGCCATGACAGAAACAGTGCAGCTGCTGAAAGATGTGGTTCTCATAGTCAGGAGTGATGATGTTGAACTGACTGCTCTACCATGCATGACTCACACCTACTTGAGAAGCCAGGATATAGTGCTAGCGCAGTAGTTCATTGTGTTCATGCAGACACACATTGAAAAAGAATTTCCTTGCTTGTACCACCTCACACATCCAAGCTGTCTAAACAGCACTGTTGAGTGCTGTACATCTCTTGTTACTGGCCCTGAACACTGTATACACGTTCATTACTCCGCACACATTCACTTATTTGGTGTCAGCCTTGTCCTTCTGCCATCCCCCAACCACATTCTGTAAATGATGATGATGATGCCCTCCCCTTTGCAAATGTATTTGTGACTTAAGGTTCCATATATGTCTGATGCACCCAGTGGATAGCTAATGCTTCCTTACTCACAAGCTTGCATTTATCAATATGTATTGCAGAAGAAAAGTTTTTGATTTCTTGTTTCTACTCATTTGTAAATGAACCCTTATATAATGTTTGAACCTCACTGTGTTTCAGTTAGTATTGTAAATAAAAGAGTGCAACCAGTAGGTACTTCAATCATGATTCTTGATAAACATGTACAAATGAGGGTATAAGTGACCTGTTCCATGTTTTATAGACAGTGGTCAATTGAAATGCCTGATGCACAGTATTGGGTAGAATACATAACTTTATACTGCAAACGTCAGACATATGTGCTTTCACTGACATAAATGTACACCCCAGACATATGTTCTGTATAGGAGAATATACATATTTCCATATGAAAGTGTTCTGTTATATAAGCTTTTTATTCTCATTACAGATTCTACACTTACCTTGTCATTAATGCAGGTACAAATTGTGCCTTGGGGATATTCCTGTTTGCTGCTATCCAAACAGAACAATTAGATAGTTAAGTAAATGCTGTGGGATATGACAAGCAACAGCTTTCCTATTTGTATGTGTATGGCATCTTATGCTTTCACCTAGGTAGTAATTGTGTGCGTTGTCCTTTGCCTCATCAACAGAGCCCGGGCATACTGTGTACATATCCTACTGCCAGCACCATCTGCAGCTGGTAGTTCACTCTCAGACCCCTCATCTGCATCTGCTGCTGTTTCTGGCCTGCCTGAGGTACTGCCGCTTGCTTTCCTTGTTGAAGCTGTTTCCTGACAATTATATTTTGTAACATGGCATAGATTCTAATTATTTCTACAATGGTGACTGTGTCATACTGCAGTGCACCTCCTGATGTATCAAGACACTGGAACCCTGATTTGTGCATTCCAAACACACATTCTGTGATACTCCTAGTTTAAGCATGAGCCTCATTGTATCCTTAATCAGTGGGGTTCTGTGTTTTTCTCATAGGTGTCATGAGGCAGGGCTCCAGTGCATAACCTGCATCCCTTTGAGAAATGTCACCCTAACAAATATGGTGTACAGCTCACAGGTGTGCCATATATATGATTCATGGAAGCTAACTGGGTTACCAGCACAGGCATTGTAAATGGTCCCTTGGGGATTGCAGACAACATGACAATTTATTGAATGGTAACCTTTTCTGTGAATGTAGCTCTTTCTTTGTTCACCAGGTGGGGCATTTATTTCTATGTGTGTACAATCTAGGGCCCCTAACAATTCAGGGAATTGCTCTTCTGCACAGAAGTTCTACATGGTTCTTCATCTCTCCTGTGGGATGTGTGTGAAACATATATGATCTCTTGCATGTTGTAGCATTGCATTTAAAAACAGATGTAATATTCCAGAGGTTGATGCCTGTGATACCCCTAATTGATAAACCCTGTAGGTCTCTAAAAGTACCAGTAGCTATCATATATAATGCTACACATACTTTTGTTTCTACTGGGATGGGTTCTCCATGATTTCCCTGAGGCCTGAGTTGGGGGAGTTAGAGGTTGCATTTTTTTCTCCAGTGTTTCTCAGTCCACCCAGTATTGCACAGCCATTTTTGTGTCATGTGGTCCATAACAGGTCAAACATAAACACTCTTCTTTTTCTTGTCCAAGGTCTGCCAGTAACAGCACCTTGACCTAAGGTCTGATCCACATGCAGCATAATGATAGCAGCAGCAACCCCTAACATGTTTTTGTTTTGTGTGTGTGTGTGTGTGTGTGTGTGTGTGTGTGTGTGTGTGTGTGTGTGTGTGTGTGTGTGCGTGTGTGCGTGTGTGCGTGTGTGTGTGTGTGTGTGTGTGTGCATGTGTGCGTGTGTGCATGTGTGCGTGTTTTTCATGTGTGCATGTGTGCGTGTGTGCATGTGTGCGTGTGTGCATGTGTGCGTGTGCCTGTGCGTGTGTGTGTTTTGTGTGTGCGTGTGTGCGTGTGTGCGTGTGTGTGCGTGTGTGCGTGTGTGTGTGTGTGTGTGTGTGTGTGTGTGTGTGTGTGTGTGTGTGTGTGTGTGTGTGTGTGTGTTTGTATGTTTCTAAGTGTAAGTGCGCCTGTTTTACAAAGATGTTTGGAGTTCAGGGCAAATAGCTACACTAAGTACGCACATTTGCTTTACAGCTTTCTGAATACCACCACTGTGCTGGATTGGTTAATTAGCATGTACTTTGGCAATTTATGCTGCTATTACCCTATTCTGCAATTTCCCTTTGTTTTGCACCTCAACACTTGTGTAGAGCTGTTTAATGAATACCAAATAGTGCACTTTCATGTTGGTGGTGCAGCACCCTGCCAATACAATACACTTAGTGTAGCTGTTAATGAATCTGACCCATAGAAGGCTGCAAGATTTCTTCTCTACCTCACATAAGTTAGGGTATTCCTGCTTTATGGATTTGACAATCATTACTGCTTCACATGGCCACTTACCAGACAACATTAAGTTGTGTAGTGCATGTAGCTCAATGATTACACTCTAATATTCAGGAAAAGATAAACCAGTTAAACACCAGAGTGGCATATAACCTGGCATTAACAAACGTTAAGCACCCCCTGATAAAGTTGTTAAAGTTGAGTCTAATGTCAGGCAGGAAAATCTGCCAGTATTATCCAGCAAATGACAGTGGCAGAAATAAAATATATGCTTCTGCCTGGTGTCCATGCTGGTAACGTTCCCAAGTTAATGAATTGCTTGAATACCAGGATGTGTTAGCATCCATTTACTGAAGGATACAAACTCTGAAACTCAAATGTATGCTATTATTTACTGACTTCATTCCTCATTGCTGTGAGCTGAAAAACACATATTTTATGAGGGACAGACCACAAATATAAAGCAATAACCTGGATGTCCTGCAAAAATCCAGATAGTTGAAAGGTATGGAGGTAAGTGTAAACATAATGGACTGTGTTACACTACCTGTCTGCCAGCACTCGCTATGCATTTTATAGTTTTGTAATCAGGAAAACAAAAAACATTGACTGTTTTTTTCTTCCTGAAACTAGGAGTAAATGGAGCAAATAAAGTTCTGTGCACTACAAAGAATTAGGATTGTGCCACCAGTCATAACCTAATATTATGTGTTCGTGACATGGATGTCAAGATTCACTTCTAAAGCTTCACTCTTCTCGGCAACCATGTCTCAAACAGATAATAAGCTGGTCAAAATCAGCAACCTGACCATAATCCTCTATTCCATTCCCTTTTATCAAGTTTAATCATGATCTTAATTATCCATGCTAGCATTAGTTAGAATACAACCACTTCATGCAAAATGCTAGTTTGTTTATCCTCTCTTCTTCTACTGGATTTATTCTTCCATGGAACAATCTAGAAACAGAATACCATAGCAACTGGGTTTTGTCACTTGGGGTCCTCTAATCCAGTTAGTCAATCATTTATCACCTTTCCCAGATATTTTTTCTCCTTTGGCTCTATTAAACCCAGTCAAGCTTCTTGGTCTGTGTTTCTGAATCATCAGTCTCTTGTAGGACCAAGTATTCTCTTCCCCCTCTTACCACCCTGCACTTCACAGTCTCCTGTTCCCCCTATTATTGAAATTTTCTTCTGATTGGTAACTCATAAACTGAATTATTTCATTTCTTTTCTTTTTTATGACAGTACAAGTCGCCTCACAGCAAGAGGTTCTCCCATTCGATTCTCGGCTGGAGCACCTTTTGTGTGGAGTCTACATGTCCTCCCCACAGTTGAGTGACGTTCAAAAGACATGCGTGAATGGGCATGCCTTCGTTGAAGGTTGTGCGTTGGGCTGGCACCTTGGCACCGTAAAAGTCTACTGCCAATCATTAGCGGACCGGAGTTCCGCTGTGGCGACCCCTAACCGGGAAAAGCCAAAAGAAGAACAACAAGCTGTCATCACTTTGTTTCCTTGCTGACAGGTGTCTTTCTTCATATATCTCTTCATCTACATGACTGCTTGCATGTACATCATTGTTTGTTTCCACTACCTTTTCTCCTTTGAGGAAGTAGCATGCATCAATTCATCTCCCATTTTCTCATTAGCTGAATTAATTGTCTCCTTCAATATACATCAAAACATATCACAAAGCATTCTAACTATGTACATCTGTATTCCAGGTCCTGGAAAGCTGACCTTTGCAGAATTTCATTACAATACACTCCAGAATGACTTCCCTGATTTTGATGGAGTGTAAACTGGATGTGATTTCATCTTGAGTACAGATCCCATATCTGCAGCTCCCTAACAGCTGTACCCCATTTAGAATCACTGCTGGAGTGGTTTCTGTTTGTGATATGGCAATGATTCAAAGTCATTTGGGCTTTTCATTCATCTTTGTGGTTGTGTCTATGGAGTTTATATATTTAAGTTAAGTTAGTGGGGAAAGTAAAACCACACAACTTGCAAGCCACCAATGCAAAGAATGCATTTATTTGTTTATTTTGTCTCACTGAAATTATAACTGGTTTATTTTATCTGAATATAGCTCTGAAAAAAAAAAAACATTCAATGAAATATAGTGGAACTGCCATTACCCCACCTGTCACTGTGTAAGTCTACTGCTTCTGCCTCCTACTCACATACCCCTGTTCACTTACTTTTGACAAATATTCCAGCTGTTTTTTTTTCAGACATTCAGTCACCCCTTATGAACTGCTCCTAACTTGTTCCTGTTATTCTATTCCCATCATAACATTGTTCTCATAGGATCTATATAAAATTATTCTGTCCCATGCATGGTATGTCCAATAGCAACTTCATTTTCAGTAGAACAAAATTATAAACCCTTCCATTTCTGCCATTTTTTCATAAACCATATCTCTCAACCTCTTAAAGCAAGAAATCTGGACAAAGCTATAAATAATGTGTGTGTGTGTGTGTGGGGGGGGGGGGGGGTCAAAGGCTCACAAATAGGAACAATTTTTAAATATTGCTCTTACAATCTCAGAAAGTTAATAAGAATAACAGGTTTTGATTTAGCATGCATTTTCTGAAGTGTACAAAGTTTAAAACCTAAATGTTTATCATTATTTTCTGACTTCAGCCCTCAAAGATTTTATAATGATTTGACAGAAAAGCAAAATTCTATAAGAAACAGACCAAAAATATGTGGCTAAATTCTGGACATTCTGCAAAGATCTGGACTGTTGAGAGGTATGCCATAAACACTCTTTGTAACAAGTCTATCAATAAAGGAATACCTGTTTGATCTATCCATCTCTCCCACTATTTCAAAAAATACGCAGCAAATGAAAGGCTAAAAACAAAATGCCCATATTATACCAGTGCCTAGTACACCAAGCCACCCAAAAGAACTAAGCTAATACAAGAACTGATCTTCCAATCGCAACTTACTCATGCAGCTAATAATAAGTTTCAGTGGCAAGGTTTTTGCTCTTGGACTCTTCTCAGCCTGTCTTATCGTAGGTGTTTTACTGAACAAAGTGTATGAAATGAAGAAGAGAGGGAACTGAGTATCAGCTAGAGATTCTATTCTAGAAACAATCACACTTTACACACAGTTTCACTTCACATCTTATTGCCCACCCTGATATTTTAAATACCCTCAGTTTCACTTAGAAAAAAATAATTCACATGCAGCCATTACACAAAGCTATTATCTTCAAAACTCATTCAGTAGGAAAAGTAATTCAACCTTCATATAATTTGCTTCAGGTGTAACTCGATATGTTCTGTACATAAATAACCCGACAAACACTAACATTTATTTTATGGTACTATTTTGGACAAAAAAAAAATCTAATAGACAAAAACATAGCTATTAAACATTTAGTTTTCATTCTGAAGAGTCAGTAATCAGCTCACAGGGCCACTTTAGCTTTCAGTTGTTTTCCACTTTCTCTCAGTTTTCCATTTTGTTTAATACAATACAGTTAACTGGAACTCAAGCAACCAGAACTCTCAAGCAATCGTCAAAAAAGTATCGAAGAAATAAAGTACAATTTTCATGTGTTACACTTTCTGTTTTCCCCCTGCAGAACCAAGCCAGTAGTATAGGGTACAGTATAAGTCAGATCTATTTTTAATAGTAACTCTCAAACAACCAGAAACTACAGTTATCTGGCATCTACTACTCCCCATGGGTGCTGGTTAACTGAGAGTTTACTGTACTTGCTAATAGTAATATTTTTGGAATACCACCTGGCTGTGGGTGCTGTTTAAACATCGTTTTTCAAATGCATAATTCACCCCCAACAAGAAGGTGCACACACTGTCAACGTGCACCTGGTTTAGGTTTGGGTAAGTACATTAAAAGCATATTAAATATGGTGTTAATTTATGTGAATAAAATGCACTTAAGTATAATGATGTTTATGGTTATACTTCTGATTTATTTATTTATTTTTGATGCTGAATTCTGATTCTGAGATAAAACTGACATGTAATGTATTTATAGCTAATCAAATTTAGTATGTTTGATTTTGTAACTCTACCGATCTACATACTTCTAATATCATGGAAAAGTATTTACTGAAATAACTTAGATGCAAGAAAATGAAAAAAGAAATCCTCAACATTGTACCTCCACATGTTCCTGCTTAACAGATTTCATTACAGCAATATTATGGGTAGCTGTTAGATTTTTTTCTATTATCAGCATTTTGCAGAGAAAACAGGTAATAAAACATGCTTATACAACATTCAATCTTAGAGAATATTTCAGATAATATATATATATATATATATATATATATATATATATATATATATATATATATGGTTCTACCTGACTTCATCGACGTGCAGAAGACCGTCAGGTAAGTGTAAGGTTAGGGTAGTGATGTTTGAAGTAAGAAGGAGTTAGGGTGAGTAGGGAGTCAGGGGAGTGTGCAGTGTTAGTGGCGGACCTTAGCAGTAGGGGTTAGGAGGTTTAGGTCAGGGTGTAGGTGTATGTGTATGTGAGGTTTAGTGTGGGTTTGCAGGATTTTGGTGTGCTTTGTGTTGTGTAGTGGTTTTTGGATGGGGAATGTGTTTTGTTTGTTGATTGTGGTGTGTGTGTATAAGGTTTTGTTGGTGTTTCGGTTTATTTGTTTACGGGGTATGTGGTTTTTGAATTTTTTTTGTGTTTGTGTCGGGTATGTTTCGGTGTGATTGCGTTGTCGGTGTTTTGGTGTTAAGTCAGGTAGAACCATATATATATATATATATATATATATATATATATATATATATATATATATATATAAAACTGCGGTGGTGGTGCTGCGGTAGCGTTGTCGCCTCACAGCAAGACATTGTCCCGTTCGATTCTCAGCTAAAGCATCTTCTGTGTGGAGACCTGAGTGAATGGGTATACCTTCGTTGAAGGTTGTACATCAGGGCTGGCAACTTGGCAACTTGGTATGTAAAAATCTGCTGCCAATCATTAGCGGACCAGAGTTCCGCTGTGGTGACCCCTAACTGGGAAAAGCCGAAAGATACAACAATATATATATATATATATATATATATATATATTTATATACACACAAACACACACAGATCCGTCTTAATGAGTAGCTTAGTCACAACAATTATGTTTTTCAAATCTACTGTTAACATAATTTAAAACTATTCTTATCAGAAGGTTCAGTACTCAGAGTCCTTGCTGGAGGGAAAAATATACTTTGTCATCTTGGCTCTGTCAAGAAGTAGCAATATGTCATCATGCTTTCAAAAATGCCAGAAAAATATATTAACTTACCACATTTTGCACACTTCTATAAAATGCATTTACCAACATTACTTTCCATTTTTGTTGTACTGGATCTGGAACAGGAGTGTATATGTAGTAAGCAGTTAGGCCTGTTACAATCAAAACAATTAAGATGGTCTTCGCTTTCATGTTTGCTTACTCTGGTAAGTTATTTAGTTCCCTTTGCAATGTAATAAACTTCTCTCTGCACCTCAGCTTTTACAAGTTGTGCATGTGTTGCCATCTGCTGATTGAAAAAAACATTCTCCGTAAAAGGCATTACATCACAAGTTCTGGGAGATCATCTCATTTCTGTAGTCTCGGTGTAATTTTACATGATATATTAAGAAAAGGCACTGGGTTTAGAAATGTTAAATTGGCAGGTGGAGCATTAACTTAATTGCCTTTCATGGGCTTTTTTTTTTTTTTGTTAAGAATTGTAAAGAACCTTGTCTGTTCATGCAGTCAGGCATGAAATCAACTCACTTTTAAATAAATATACTTTTGTGCTTAACAGCATAAACTGACCATCTGGCTAGTTGCCAAGCATAGCAAGATAAAGAAAAAGCAAGAAACAGTATAATGTACGGTTGCTTGCATCTAGGATATGACTGATTGCCTGGGAACTGTTACTTAAATAGAGAATTTTCACAGCAATGATGCAAAGCAGTCTAAGAGCAGCAACCCATAGTGTACAACAAAATATAATGGGTGTGCATAAGTATATACAATGGAAAATAAAATAGTTACTGATTCAATATTTTGAGGAATTACTATTCCATAAATCAGTAAAATGATGACAAATGGAAATAATACAGAAAAAGAAAACTAAAAGTTGGCTTATAGAAAATAAAATAAAATAAAATGAAATAATATAAAAATAACTTCTGTACATTTTGTTGCCATGAGTGGCCTATATCTCTTGAAATCTCACTACATCTGTAGCCATCTACTAACCCCCCCCATGTGAAGAAGCTAGGATTATGTATATACAGCAAAAAGGTATGTTTTTGTGATTGTCACCCCTCATCTTCACCAACTCACATCTGTCCTTAAACTCTCCCTGGGATTCAATAAACTCCGTGTAAACTTTGGGTGAAGCCTACACTGAGTTCATGTGTGTGTGCAGTGATGCGCAGTAGGCAACAGGGCTAATTACATATTCATGCTGCACAGCACATTTAAATGTAAATAAGCATGGTTTCAGTGTTTTCTGCCAGGAAACCATGTAAGACAACATGGATAGCAAACCTGTTTATCTCAGAGCACAGTAGATTAGTGAGTTCACATGTGTGCTTCAATGATTACCAGGGCTTAACATATAACATTTTTCATAGCTTTCAATCTCTTAGTGAAAGAAATCTGAAAAAAAACACAGCATAACAGGGTGACAATGACCTAAAAATAGTGACAGATTTTTATATATTTACTCTTTTAAACTTATAAATGTGCTAGAATAACAAGGTGGTCTGTGTTGATACATTTTCTGAAGGATTTGATGTCTGAAACTCAAATGTATGCAATTATTGCATGACATCAGTCCTGTGATCATTCCAGTGATATGGCAGAAAACCACAAATTTGCTAAGGAACTCATCTGGTCATCCTGGGAATATCTGGACAGGTGATAGGTATCATGCTTATGTATATGGTCCAAACACAATACAGGACAGTGTATACAGTGCAGAGTATTGTGAAATCCCATTCCTGGCATTCTGTACCAGAGTTGTGTAAATGATCTGTTAGGGTACATGGACTGCCATGTAAAATAAACACTCAGGAGGTGTGCATATTGAATAGGGACACAGAACTGTAGGAATTAATACAGGAAAAGAGGACAGGTGAGACAACCTAATGTACAACAGATGAGGGCATGTCAATGGAAGACAGTTGTAGCAGCACCACCAAACACATATAAGTATGGTACAGTAGGGACTGCACAGTGAAAATGTTTATTATATGAACTGTCACACAAGGTGATATAACAATGGGGAAGATGTCTGAATGAGATAAGCATCCTTACATGAACAATGCAGAGGGCATCTATCAAGAATGTGAAATACAATTGGGGAAGGGTGCATAACGTGAATCTGTGCAAACTGATTTACCTGACTATGAGAGTAATCTCAGCAGGGTCTCCAGCAAGTGAGACACAGGAAACGGCTTATGAACAACATTCAAAAAAGCAAGCACAACTGAGGACAGTATCAAAATAATACCATGGATAATCCCATGTCTCTGACATAATATACATGATTTAGAGTGATCAGAGATGATGCTGCACAAACAGACTAGTACAACATGTTTGGACTGTATGAGGGTTATGCCACACACTGTCTGGGCACTGTAACATCTGCTGGAGTTGTTAGGAGGGACACTGCTATGTGACATTATGATTAGTACAGGCTAGATGACTGATGTGTTTGGCAGATATCAAGGGTACCTTTCAAATCTTTGAATGTTCAGAATTTCAAATGTTACACGGTCAAGACCAAACGTTCAAAATTTTGAGTGCTCGAAGACAGACTTTCAATGGCACCGTACGGTGCAGATAGGGAGAATTTCCCTTTTCTGCACTGAAGTGCGGTCTCGGAGTTGGTATATTTAAGTAGGGGGGTGTGTGGGGTGCAGGGGGGCTTGCCCCTTGCCTACACTGTTAAAGTGTTTTTTTTTCTGTGTTTTCTTTTTTTTTTTTTTTTATGTTCAAACATCCAAATGTCGAACATTTGGATTTTGGATGTTCGAACATTTAACGTAGACCCGATATATATGGCACAATCCACACTGTCACAAATGTTACCCATGCCATTAATGTCAAACAGCTTTGTATGTACTGTGTGGATCACCAGAACAGGTACCACACATGTATCAGGTGTAACATACTCAGTAGTTTTGTTGCATACAAGGAATTAGTCAGCATGGTAACCACATGCTGGTAGATTTCCACATATCATCTACCCCAGGACCATACTTCTAAACTGTGTTGAACTACTCAGTTTTTACAGAGTTGGGTACAATTTGGGGTGCCATGATTCCCGAGTGGCACCCCTTAATTTCCGATTTCTCGGCTTTTTTTATATTAAAAAATTTAGTTTGGCATTTTGAGCTGACATCATCACATGCACAATAACATGAGCTCCGTGAAATTGCCAGCTAGCCTGTCGGACCTGACCAATAGGCTCACATGCATGTATTTCCAGCTGCCCCAGCAAGTCAGAAAGGAATGTGCAGCTGCAGGAATGGTGGAAGCCACAAGTGTTTATTATGCAGTGGCTGTTTGGATTTATTATGTCGCGGCTTGAAGAGGCTGCAGGAACAAGCAGAAGGCTTCCTCTCGGATTTACTTGTGTGGGTAAAATGCCCCAAGTGAAAATACCTGGTGGCTAGAGGTACTCAGGCTCAAACCCTGTACCTTGGGTACAGGTAACAAGAGCCTAAAGTCCCTACCCATGACCACTTCATAGATTTGTGCCTCATATTTTTGTTCTGTTCATCATAAAATCTGTGTTTTTTCTGGATTTTTCTGGAAAATTATTGAAGGATTGAATTCACTAAATAATGACAGGCATTTGAATTTCGAACTTCACATTCTTCAGAAAATAAATGGTAACATAAAACCTTTTTATTTAAGCAATTTTCTAACTTCATAAGATCAGTATTTTAAATTTGTCCCTATTTTTGGGGCTGTATTTCCCCATTATTGGCTTTGTCCAGGGTTTTTGTGCTAAGATGTTGACAGCTATGGTGAGAAGTGAGAACTGAATTCTGTATTTCCCCCATTATTGGCTTTGTCCAGTTTTTTTCTGCTAAGAGATTGAGAGCAATGGTGAGAAGTGAGAACTGAATTCACTAAGTGATAGCCAGTTAAGTTTCAGTCTTCAAATCTTTCAGGAAATTGCTGATTTGGCATAGTGGTATGTTGTTCTGACTGCCATGCATAGGGTCCTGGGGCCAAGTCTTGGCAGTAAAATGCATGGTGGTAACACAACATTTTATTCTAGCAACTTTCCAAAATTATAAAAGCAATGTCCCTGATTTTTGGGCTTTTGCCCCCCCCCCCCAATAAATTTTGGCTTTTCTCCTAATTTCTTGTGCTGCAAAGTTGAGAGATACAGTTGAGTGTTGAGTGGATTTTACAAGGAGCTGAGAGCTTCAGAGGAAGAGGAGTTTAGTGTTGCTTATGCTAAGTTTGTATGGTTAATAGCATAACAGGTTAGATGCTTGGTTCTGATGCAGAATGCTGTGGGTTCTACTCCCACAGTATGTAGATGCATTGCTGATACTGTACTGTGTTGTACTTTTAAAGGGGGGTGTAACAAGTCAAGGGTGTAGCTAGAGATACAATAGAACTCACAGAAGTGAGAAAATTTCATGCACAAGAGCATTTGTGCCTCAGTGGGAAGATCAACAAATATCATTAACCCAAATTCAGGAACAGAAAATCAGAATTATTATGTTATGTGCTGCATTATAAGAAACATATTTTTAAAAAGTACAGTACATTTTCCACCATTTAAGATAAAACACATTTTCCACTTCAGACAGTGGAGAAGCAAGAGCGGCCAATTAACAGCACCTGGAATACAATGATAGTTTTGATGCCTCCGGATGAATGTAGGAGAGGGTCTGTCAGTACTTGGACTAAAATTGGAAGTCTTAAAACATGCAGTCCACCTAGTTTATTTTGTTGTGTATTTACAGCTATTGAGTTGGTCGGATAACACAAATCAGAGTACGTCAAGCAAAAAACTGAAACTGAAAATGAAGTTCAAGAAGCTGTGCAAGAAGCCCATGGCTTACACTACTGTCATTCTATTATTATATATAATATATGAATGTGTGTGTGTGTGTGTGTGTGCGCGTGTACGTGAGAACATGCGTAGAAGTAGACTTTTATGATGGAAATGTTCTGAATTAGGAAGTTTTGTCATTATTGGTTCATGCATTTTGTTTCATTGCGTACTGGAAAAATGTTCAAACAATAAATTTAAAATGTGCTCCAAGTCTAACAAGTGTGCTGTATTATACAAGGAATATAATTTAATAAAGTCAGGAAGGTGTGTCAAAGAACACATGTATGTTTCTTCTTTTGTGTGCAAAGGGCCTATGATTTGAAAACAGTCCAAAGGTAATCTTTATCTACCACTGGCTAGATGCATTTCCTTGGATGTAGTGTGGGTTTCAATGCTGTTTCAATGAATGTGAGTTTCAAGGACAGAGAAGTTTTAATGGTAAGTTTATTTTCATTGTGAGACAGTATTGCTTTGTTTAGCAGATGTCTAGTAGTGTTTGTGCATTGTGCTATAAAATATAAAAATAAAATCCAAGCAATCATTGTAGAAGTAAAGCAGTATGCACATTAGTGTTTATGATAGATGGGGCAAAATAGCCAGGTAATGGGACATTGGAATGGCTGCAGGGGGGACTCTGGTGCCATATTTTGGTTGTCTGTTCTTCAGTTTGGATTTGAAGGTTGGTAGCCCTCAATTCCATTGGAGTGGGTGGGGTTACGTAATTATGTATGCAAATTGTATGTTAATCAGCGCACAGATTTGTACCTATTTTTCATGGGTCTTGTCCAGATTTATGATGTTTCCAGGTTATGTTTTATGCCCAGGACACAGGTCACATACCTGTTGTTCTGATTATAGGGTGTGATTATACTTGGGCTGTGCATTTGTTTTCCTAACATAACAAATCCCCCCCATGTTTTGTGCCATTGCAGGTGTTGCCATGGCTGTGGCAGCAATCTTTGGTGTGTGTGGATACTGTCTGTATTATACTAATGTCACATCTGGAGTCAATGATTGCCCACAATCTGTAGTCTTTCACACAGCTGTTTGGACACAGGATGTGTATGTCATCTGTGATGTCTGTCACTTAAATAATGGACAGGAAAGGGTCTAGCAGACAGATCTGATGTGCAGACCTGATCAGTGGACCTGAGAGATAGGTCACTTCACAATTTTCTACATACTTAGATGCCATGTATGTGATACAGTGGGTAGACCACTGTATCACATACTTAGATGCCTTGTGTGTGATACAGTGGTCTACCCACTTGGTGATATAGGTGTTTATGGCCACATCTGACAGTGCTGAGTGAATACCTCAGTGTGGATTTGTGTCAAATGCCTTGGGCATGTCAAGTTCAAAAGGATGATAGTGTTGCCATCATGCATGCCCTGGATGACCTATTTGAGGACATCTAACATATGTAACAGACATGATGTAGCATTAACAACTCACACAGGTCTGTTGCACACAGCAGAGATATTACTAGTGTCCATTTAGAAAAGGTCAGTGATGACATGGTGGTTTACCTTACAGATGAAGAGAGTCAGGATGCACCTATACATGCATGCATCAGGTGCTTCCCTCTTCATCTCAGACAGATGCATGTTGATGTACACCTTTCTACAGGAGCATCGTCTATGTGGAGGGTATGTTGAAGTATGTATTCAGCAGTATCAGGTGTATGTGATGAGTCATGTGAAAGGTGATCTGTGATACTGTCACAGCCTATAGATTCTGTGTGATAGGTCTGGATGAAAGTAAGACAGTGCTTACTCGCTATCCTGATCTGGCCTAGGCTTTGAACACAATCCTTCCAGCAGATATCATTGAGATATTCTTCCAGCTGGGAATTTAAGCTTATGTCTCTAGATGGGTTATTGATTGTCTCACTGGCAGAACACATAGTGTGAAAGTTGGTGAATCAACTTGTACCAGTAGAGCTGTCACCATTGGTGTACCACAGGGATCTGTGCTTGTTCCTTTACTGTTTGGAATCTATTTCTCAACAGTTCAGGTTAAAGTATACTGCCTTTGACTTACTGCATTTGCTGATTTCTGCATACTGGGTGCAGTCATTGAGTCCATTTTGAAGATAATATACTACAGTAGGGGCTAACATAGACAATTGATTGGGGTCAAAGCCACACAGTCTATAAATAAATGCAAAAATGTGTCTTTATTTTGTCCTGCAAAGTAGAATTCCCTGCTAATTACAGCATTGACAACAGTCCCACTATGCTGAAACTAAGTGATGCAAGCACTGGGAACCCACATATATAGCAATCTGAACTTCGACCAACAAGTGTCCACACTGGTATTGAAAGCCTATGTTGTGCACATCATAAGTCTTGACATCATATTGAGATCTGAAGATTATATTAGAGCACTGTACTCGGACATCAGACCACTAATATAGAGAGTGTAATGCTCTATTTTGTATGTACCTCACCAGACACACGTAGCAGCTGCAGAGACCGCAGGGATTTCTCACCAAGAAAACACAGGGCCTACAAACCATGTCATGATGTATGTGGATAGACTGAATGCCATGTCACTTTAATCTGTATAGTATAGGATGAGGTGACTTCTGCCTGGCATCCAGGCAAGGCTCTGACTCTGCCCACATGGAAATAGTGCACATCCACAGATCAGATATAGATGATGACATCAGCAGTGTCTGGTGAGGAGAATATGGCAATCCTACACAAAAGATCTACAACCAATAAATCTAAGTACATCAAGCAGTCAGATATAAAATAATACACTGTACTTGTAGAGATGCTATTTTGATAAAACAAAGTTTTCGGGAACACAAATCCCTTCACCGGTGTATAAAATGCAATATCAAAACTTCAATTTAAATAAGAAAACAAGAAAAATCACATGATATAAACCCCCCAATAAGAATACAGACATACTCCAAGATTCAGCAAGCTCTGCACAGTGTGCAGGAATAGTGCAAGAGCTGCTGCAGGCAATATGGCCAATGTGCGATCCAGGAATGAGCTTCCGGGATGTGCATGAGTGCTCCTGCACTATTCCAGCATGCACACAGCCCCTGTATGCTAATTACCTCATTTGCTGGTGAAAACCATGTTAATGAGGTGAATTAGTGATCCAAGAAGCAGGCAGGCATCCATGCAGGAATAGTGTAGACTACAGAAATGTACTCAGCCAGTATCTGAATGCATTTCTGTAAACTACAAAATGGAGGCATGACAGCTCGTAAAAAAACATGTATTATAAGGGTTAGGCATGCCAATAGCCAAATATATGGCCATAGGTATGAAAACTAGTTTCAAAATTATAAACAAATTACTTTTTTTTTGGCCGATTTTGGCCATTTAAGCATAGGGCAGCAGTGCGTAAATGAGATCAGCCCAAAAATAAGAAAAAAATCTGGAAATAAGCTTTTAAACCAAAATCATAATTTTGCCATAATAGTCAATGGCTTGCATAACACAACAACACCATGGAATAGTGGTTGCTAAGGCAGAAGGCTGAGTGTTGGTTTTGTAACCATGCATTAGCAGTCAGTTCTATGCAAATGAGGGGAATGATACTGAATCACAGATTTACCCTCAATGCTAGCTTGCACCCAACCATGTAGGTGCAATAACACCATGATCTAAGCCTAAGAGTGAGATGACCTCATGAGGGGGAGTGTCATGATGGCTGTAAGCTTATTGGAGCACAGTGGCCCAAGATTGCCCTTAGCTAAGCATAGCCAAGGAAGGGGGTGTGTCTGAAGCTGCTTAGCAAGATTTACATTGCCTAAATGGGTGTGTGCCCTGCACACTGGGTTTAAAAATAAAAAATAAAAAACAGGAAATAGCAGCTCCGTTCACATCTGAGCACTGGGTTTGCTCCGTGGACCTTGGGGCTTAAGCAGGGAGGCAATGGGAAGGGAAGACAGTAGTAGGAAGGTAATCAAGGAGAACTAGCATACCTGGAAGGTGAAATGTATCAGAATCAGCCAATTACACTGGCAGCAGCCCAGCCCAGCACACTACTGTAAACTATGCAAGCACCTTTCACTCTGTCTTTTCCCACAAACTCTACACCACCGGTGTATACAAATGGGGACATTTTACCTGACAAAACCAACAAAATGAAAGGGGCTGCTGTTGCTCTCATAAATCAATATGTGGAAGAGGCTGAGGGTGGTGAGGATGAGAATGCTGATGACCAACCCACAGTGAGGAGAAGGAGAAGAGTGTACAGACCCAGGGTAACCTACCAGGGGCTACATGAGCTGGAGATAGTGGAGCACTATAAAATTGACAGGGACCTTCTACAGCAAATTGTTGAGCTGTGCCAGTCACACCTCACACAGAGAACCAACAGAGGGGAACCCATCCCAGTGTATACCAAGGTATGTGTAGGCTTAAGAATCCAAGCCACAGGTACCTTCCAAAGGCCAAGTGGGGATAACATGGGGATCTCACAGGCATCGGCATCCAGGGTACTCCACAAGTTCCTGGATGCCATGTCAGCACATGCCGGTGAACACATATATTTCCACATCACCCATGAGGCATTGACCAGCAATATGTGTCTCTTCCACCAAACAGCAGAATACCCTGAGGTAGTGGGTGCTATAGACTGCATGCACATACACATCAAAGCACCAGCCGGCGAGCAGGGTAGGGTCTACATAAACTGCAAGTGATACCCCTCCATCAGCTGCCAGATCATGTGTGATGCCCAGGGCATTATACTGAATGTGTGTGCTGGCAGCCCTGGAAGTTATGATGACTCCCATATCTGGCATATAATGCAGCTGTACCAGTGATTTGCCAGTGGGGACATCCCATATGGCCACCTAGTGGGGGATTCTGGTTACGCACTGGAGCACACACACCCCTGAATGAGAACTCCATAATGAGGCACACTCACAGACCAGAATCATAATAGAGTGCATGTTTGGGATGCTCAAGTCACAATTCCAGTGCCTGGACATATCCAGTGGAGCCTTGCAGTACTCTCCAGATACATGTACCCACATTTTCATTGTATGTGCCATGCTACACAATATCATCCTGTGGAAACAGCTGCAGCAGGAACAGCACAGGCTGGGCCACAAAGCCCCCACCATTGCCAAGGCCAGCACCAGCACAGACTGATTTGGAGGAGGAACAACCTGAGCCTGCCCCTGTAGGCAGAAGGAGGCATGCCCAGTATGTCCAGGCTTTGGCAAAGAGGCAATGCATAGCACATACAGTAACATGGTAAGAACCAAGGGAGTGACACCAGGAATGTCAAACATGACACTACCTGTGCTTTACCATGTATAGAGAGTGTACTGTGTGCATCTGACATAGCCCTCGAGCACCATCCTCAATACTGGCACAGCCACAAGATAAGTCACTCTCCCTATCAATTGGTGAATGGAGTAGTATGTTCTGCTACTTGTATCTATGGTATGGATGTGAGCATGCAAGGGAATCGGATGGCTAAATGGTATTGCAGCAGATAGTAGACACCTATATGAGCAGTATGAAATCCATAACAAATACTGATGTCAACATAGTAGACAGTACTAGACAAGTTGACAAATCCCACTGCAGGCCATGTGGTGGGCCAAATGTATGTCCATAGGACACAAACATGCATGTCAGTGAGGCTCACATACCCAACAACAGTCTCAGCCAGCAGGACAGGTGTAGATGACCACAACGAAAGGCTGTGCTAAGGCCTCCAATTAATGGCAATGGTGAACAGCCCCCCTCCAGACATACACAGACAGACTACAACAAGTCAGGAAGTTGGATGTTAGTTCTGAAGGATAAGAAGTCTGAAACTGAAATGTAGGTCAATAAAACCTAAGTTCTGTACTCCACTGATATGCCTTTATTCTGCATGATAGGTCAGAATACAGAATGAAATGGAAGCCAACAGAGTACCTGAAATACCAGTGCAGTCATAGCAAATGTTTACAGTTGTCAGGTGTGCCCCCTCCCACAATCCTACATAGAAATGTAGCAACATGTACGTGTGGGTATAATAACAGTGGAGCACAGATTACCTGAGCTGGCCATATTAGCAGGATAGACTGTTGCACTTGTACAATAAGCAGGGCTCTGTGTGTTAGGTTGTTGTGTGCTGTATATTGTGTGGAAGTGGTCAGCATGTAGGCATTGAGGGTTTGTCCTGGTGGCCTATGGCCAGTACTGTTGATGACAGGGCCATGTTCTGACAACTGCAATGCCAAACACAATGCATCCCAGCAAGACACAATCCATCAGTAGTCCATGCTAATTGTTCGGATGTAATATCTGTCACCATCTGAAAGATGGACATGCCATGAATGTGGACCCAGACATACACACAGTACAGGAAAAGAAAAATAATCTGGTTCCACACAGCAGTGAAAATTAATATGTCATTTATTGTAGTAAGGTAAGCACTTTACGGAATAACATCTGCTTCATCAGACCAACAAAGATAAAACAACAGTTACATTTTTAAGCACTAAAACATCCAATCAAAAATCAAATAAAATGTGCATCATAGCTAAAAGCCATGTGATAAAATACATCTGTAGAATATATAGATCTTTAAAAAAATTGAATAAAAGACTAAATGAACAATATGTACTTAAAAATGGTAATGAATACAATAGTAAAAAATAATAAAAGATGGACTATTGAAATATATATAAAAAAATATTAAAAGAGAAATCAATGCTTTAATGGCCGTGCTTTAAGAAAGGGTTTCAGGGAAACTCTGTTGTTTAAACCAGGAGGCTTATCAGCTTGAAAGCACAAAATCCATTTCTGTTCACTAGATTCTGTTCTATTATTTATGTCACCTCCTCTCTTGGTACTATGCAGAATCTCTAGTACCATAAAGCTAAATTTATGTTCTTTTCCTGTATTCTCTGTTTTTTGCATCTGATTCCTTATTTGGTTCAAGGACTGTTTTCGCTTGATATACACATGGTACCCAGGTGGAAGTACCCCAGACAGCGTATATAAAATGTAACTTTCAAATGGACACACCTTTGGAAATGTGCATACAGGTTAGCAGCAGATTACTTGTCTGTGTAGTATGGAATACTGATGTAGTCTGGCCAAACACTGGCAGACCACAAAAGGCACAGTTATGAAATACTGAGAAACTGTTGATGTCCCCACACAAGCCAGCATAAGGGGAATGTCCCAAGTATATCTGTGAGTCAGCTGCAAGAAGCTTCCATAGCACACATGCATTCAGCTCACCCCACCCTCAGCCACAGGTTCATCACAGGTCATATCCCTGCTGTTGGGAATGAGTACAGTATAACCCCCACTTCTGTATGGAAATACCCAAAGAATGCAGCATGCTGAAGAGGTGTCCCATGCAGGTGTGTCCCTAGCTGTAAGCAGCACCCTGCCAGCAGTCACACCGATGGATTAATAAGGACAGAAACTATAGCCATTAACACCTTGCACACCTACCCTGTCATCCCAGAGGAATCCAGTGGCTTCCAGGCTGGGACTTTAGGAGTGAGAGAATGCACTAGCCTGCTGCAGATGGCCTGCATCACTACCAAATGCCCTAAAATCCTCTGTCAAAGGCCTATGCCTCACCCATACTGCCAATGTATGTTATCTCATGGAGTCCTGAATAATGACATACAGTCCACAGAACACAAATGCAAGGCCATGTTGACAAATCCCAGTAGCATGCCCACCACATCCTACTGCATAAACTGTGGACCAACCCCTAATTACCACTAGGATGAAGGGATAAATATAGGGATACTTATCAGATATCACTTACATAATGTCAGGAAGAGGATAGCATAATGGGGGTAGAAGCATGGACACCACGGAGTGTGTGAAGTCTAAAACTCTGATGTGTGCCCATACTATCCCTGCCTGCAAACCCAGGAATGGGTGGCTACAAACCTGCTCGTAAACCACAATGTGAAGGGGAACTGACAAGATATATGAGCCCTGCCTCAGGGTAACCTGTGTGAATCTGTACAGATGAGAGGTATGGCCACAGCAGGATATGGCCATTCTGTCACATCAATAGATGTACAAGCAGGGGATCCTCAGCCCCAGTATCAAGGTACTGGTCCATTTCCACAGACAATTCAGCAAGTGTCTGCAGCTCCCCCTCCACAATGGCATGAGTGTGCAAGAATATGTAGGCTGCAGACCACAATACTGGACACAGCTTCATTCATCTTGTATTCCCCAGGAAATTACTGTGAGTAAATAAATATATCTGTCAGTAACTGATGACATAATACATCATAGTGTAAAACAGTATGTATGTCTGACTATCTCTGCTAATACCAAAACCATGTAAAACAAGCAGCACAGACACAATTAGTTACAGTATCCCACTATCCTTTGCCCATTGTGACTCCATATTGTCAACCTATCTACAGATATCCTGCAGAAACAGGTTGCTAGCTGTAGGTGTAGAACACACATGCATGCACTGGAGTACAACCTACCTGTAATAGATTCACACATTCAGTACAGAAGGTCATACTGGGCATGCTCCCATACTTAGAGAAATGAAGCCCATGTCTGACAACAAAATACAGAAGGGTCATACTGGGCAAACTCCCACACTTAAATGAAGCCCATATCTGACAACAACAGTGGACTATACATATCTGTCAGTCGGAGATTTCTGTGCACACACACCACATTGCACACCATTCATGCTTTGCACACACATTGGATAGGAATACACACATATATCCAAGGACAACACACTATAATAGGTCAAACATAGACAAACAGAGATGTGGGGAAGAGACAGACAGACAGTGACAAAGAGCTTCCTATCATGAGGCTTGTCCCACCCACCACACATGCAATTGGCCAATATCACATGATGTGCCGATGCCTATCACTGTAGACATTTGCTTTTGGTAGCCCTTAGCACTATAGTATCTGCGGTGCTTGTGATAACTGTGTAACATTACAGTACAAGTCATTATTCATCTAGCAGTCGTATACACATTCCTGCCAAATGTAAAGTTGTGTGTGTGTTTCCAGTGGAATGGTTTATGGCCCATTCATACACAACACACACTGCACTCCCCATTGCCCTAGTTTAGATAGCCTGCTGATGTCAGTCACCTTGAAATACCCCTTTGGACAAAACTTATCCCTATCACCTCTGTGGTGCATACAATAACTGCATAATGCTATAGCGTGACATACTAGTTAGATAGGAGTTCTAATCCCAGACATAGCAACTGTGTTTCAGTGTGTAGGGATCAATGATTGTGAGGCTATTTACAAACACTACACTTCCTATTGCCCTACTTTATCAACCCTGCTGATGTCATTCACCTTGAAATACAAATTTGGACAAGGGCTTGCCATATAAACTCTGTGGCACATGTGATAACTGCATAATGCCATAGTATAACACACTAATTAGGTAGGAGTTTTAATCCCAGACATGGCACCTGTGAAACTGTGTGTGTGTGTGTGTGTGTGTGTGTGTGTGTGTGTGTGTGTGTGTGTGTGTGTGTGTGTGTGTGTGTGTCTGTGTATGTGTAGACAGTAATGATTTTGAGGTCATTCACAGTCACTACACTTCCCATTGCCCTATTTTAGCAAGCCTGCTGATGTCAGTCACCTTGAAATACCTCCTTGGACAAAACTCAGCCCTGTACACTCTGTGGCACATGTAATAACTGTGTATTGCTATAGTGTGATGTATTAGTTGGGTAGGAGTTCTAATCCCAGACATGGCAACTGTGAAACTCTGTGCGTGTGTGTAGAGAGTAATGCTTTTGAGACCATTCACAATCACTACACCTCCCATTGCCCTACTTTAGCAAGCCTGCTGATGTCAGTCAACTTGAAATAATTCATTAGACAAGATTTAGCTCGGTAAGCTCTGCGGCGCGTGCAATAACTGTGTAATGCTGTAGTATGAAGTACTAGTTAA
Organism: Protopterus annectens; assembly: GCF_019279795.1. Taxonomy (NCBI): domain Eukaryota; kingdom Metazoa; phylum Chordata; order Ceratodontiformes; family Protopteridae; genus Protopterus; species Protopterus annectens. The sequence goes on from NC_056734.1 coordinate 793,609,460, forward strand.
GTAGGAGTTCTAAGCCCAGACATGACAACTGTGAAACTCTGTCTGTGTGTACAGTGTAATGCTTTTGAGGCCATTCACAGTCACTAAACCTCCTATTGCCCTACTTTAGCAAGCCTGCTGATGTCATCTACCTTGAAATACACCTTTGGAGAAGAGCTAGCCCTATTAACTGTGGTGGGTGCCATAAATGCAGAGCAATGAAGTAGCAGTAATTACACAGCTAAGGGTTTGAATCTCATCTGTGGCAAGTGTTTGGGTGTGTGTACCTCAAAGATTTTGTCCCCATTTACAGCCAGTATATATCTCAGAGCCTGACTTTAGCAGTCCTGTGGATATCATCCACCTTATAAGTATCTGTTGCGAAGCCTCAACCAAGTTGGGTCAGTGGTGCATGTAATAAATGTGTAATGTAATGGTCCGTAAAGTTTGTTTGATAGAGGTTTAAACCTCATTCCTGGAAAGTGTAAATGTGTACTTAGGGTAAAACTTTTTTGGGATCTCTCACCCACTACATCACCCAATGCCAGTATTTACAAGGGCTAGTGAGGTTCCTCAACTTAGATATACCTTGGGACAGCATCCATCTAATAATCTCCGTGGCTCATGCGGTAAATGCTGTACACTGTAGTAGCATAAGGGGTTTGAATCTCAATACTGGCTTGTGTGTGTGTGTGTGTGTGTGTGTGTGTGTGTGTGTGTGTGTGTGTGTGTGTGTGTGTGTGTGTGTGTGTCTGTTATCAGTATCTTATGTGGGGGTTGCTGTGATTGTGTAATGACAGGTTGCATTGTGGGGTGGGTTTTGCTAAATTATTATATTGAGGGCCAACTATATGTCACTATGTCCACCTTACAAGGATAACAAATGTCAAACTGCAGAAAGGCTGATGTAGACAATCCATAGCCCTACATGTGACATTATGGATCAGTAAAGAATATAGGCAACCCTTGTATTACTCAGAGAACACTCTTCACCCATGTCTCATAAACAAACACACTTGGCTAGGCAACGACCACTATATTAGTAGTCCCCTGCATATTGCCCAAAGATAGTAATCATGGTGTGATTGCAGTGGACTACATGCCTGTTGACCACATCACTGCACTGACATCAGAATGTACTGTGATGTGTAACATCTCCTGACTGTGTGTTATCCAGCAAGTAAAAGGACATGGCACTTTCTGTTCCATCCCTACAACAGGCAAATAAATGCTTACAATGGTCCTTTGCTATATTCTTCACTGCACATCTGCAACAACTGTAGAGTTTGCAAATGTAACCCACAAAGGGAATACCATGCTTCATACACATGTCCTGTATGGACAGATGCCTCTAACTCCACTGAATACCTGTATCATGCTGACAATGTAGGTGCAGGCATGACCTCAGTTCCATAGCCAGGTCTCACCACATGAGGTCAGGAATGCCACATCAGATGATAACACTCTGTCCACACAACATGTCCCAGAGACCCCAAGTACACTTCCTCATGTCACAGAACATGCATGCAGGACATGTGCACAACCCAGACACTGTCCATGTTATGGAATATAGATCACATACATGGCAAGCATTGGACAGCACTAACCAGTCACAATAGTAACACAGATGTGTGGATAGCCAATCCAGGGACTACACCCCTGAGCCACACTGGAGACCATTGTCATGTGGCCTGATGCCAATGTATTCCCTTTGCCTAACCTTGTACAGCCTTCTGGCACAGTCAACTATGTGAAGCAATGAACCCATGCACGTCAGCACTGGCAAGTGTGTGTGTGTGTGTGTGTGTGTGTGTGTGTGTGTGTGTGTGTGTGTGTGTGTGTGTGTGTGTGTGTGTGTGCGTGTATGTGTGTGTGTGTTTGTGTGTGTGTGTGTGTGTGTGTGTGTGTGTGTGTGTGTGGAGATTAATGATTTTGAAGTCATTCACACTCACTACACCTCCCATTGCCCTTCTGTAGCATGCCTGTTGATGTCATTCACCTTGAAATAACCCTTTGGCTATATATCAGCCTGATAAGCTCTATGGCATGTATGAGAACTGCGTAATACTGTAATGAACAAACTAGTTTGATAGGAGTTCTAATCCTGACCCTGTCAACTGTGATAATTTGTGTGATTCCCTGAGAGAGTGTGGTTGTGTTTTGCTTGACACCTGCTATTGTGGACAGTCACATGCACTACGCTTCCCTTATCCTGGGTCTATATTAGAACACCGAACATTCTAAATGTCGAGTGTTATAATATCGACCCGTTTTCAGTGAATGCTGAAAATATCGAAGAAACGAAAACCAAATTTCTTCCTAGGGAAAAAATTTGGTTGTCCATTTCTGTTGCTTCGGTATTTTCAGTGCCCTGGTGGAAAGTTATGGATTGGATTCAGGTAAGTGTGCAATTGTGTAGACGTGAGGGTTAGGGTGGGGTAGGTGAGTTAGGGTTAGGGCGCGGGTGAGGTGACTGTGCGATAGTGGCGGATTTTAGGGTTAAGGTTTGGGTTAAGGTAAGTGGATAGTTAGTGGTGTATGTATAGTTTAGTGTAGGGTTAGGTGTAAGAGTTTAGGTGTATGTGTGTGTGTGGATTGCTGTTTGTTTGGTGTGCTTGTGTTGTGTGTATGTGTTTTGGTACAGCAAATTTTTTCCCTAGGAAAAAATTTGCTGTTCTGAAAGTTCGATGTTTTGAATTTTCAATTGATACGGTTCGATATTAGAACACTCAACATTTTGAATGTTCGGTGTTCTAATAAAGACCCCCTTATCCCTCCTTTATCACTGTAGCTGATGTCACTCACCTTTAAAGATACCTTTGGACAGCCAACATGTAAGCTCCATGGTGCATGCAATGACTGCATACCAATGTAATAGCAATACATAGTCAGGAAGGGGTTGTAACTCAGTACTGGTAGGTGTGTGTTTGTGTGTGTGTTATCAGTATCCTGTGTGGGTGGAGGGGTGATTGTGTAATGATAGGGTCAATTGCAGTGTGGGTTTTGCTACACCATTATATTGAGGAGCTACATGTCCCATTGTCAACATTACAAGGCCAATATTTTCCAAACATTGTAGAGATTGTTGTTGACAATCCTCAGCCATAAATGTGTACAGTCATGTGCAATCACCGTGTAACAGTATGGATTAGTACATAATATAGGCAACTGTCATAATGCCCAGATACCACTGTACACCCATGGATCATACAGAAACATGCTTGGCTCTTACTCTCCCACTCCCTTCTTTTCTTACTTTGTCTCTGTCTGTCTCTCTCACTCCCTCTCTGGTGGATGTGGAAAAGTACAGCTGCTTTGCTTAGGCAGCAGCTTGTGTTTTGTAAGTGATGCTCATGATCAGCTGATGGCCTGTGCATGAATTGCAGTCCCCCGGTAGCTAATTGCATGTAGAACAGCTGTGGTATCATTCCTATAGCCAATTGCATGGAAACATAACTAAGCATTTCATGTGGGTGTTGGCCTTTTTCCTTCACTGTGAGCAAAACTTCATGGGGTGTTTGACAAATAGTATCACAGGGGGTAGTTGGATATACCTCTTACAACATACACTGTGGAGACAGGCCAACAGACAGGAGGGGGATGTTCCAGACATGGGGACAGAATGTAAGTATTGCTCTTTTACATTTGAAGTAATGTTGGTTTAACAAGGTTTGTGTGGGTATGGCTGTTCTACACGATTTAATATCTGCCATGACAGTGTTATGTGGTTGAGGAAACTCTCACCTGTAAGGCTATCTGCAGACTGGTCAGTGTTTGGAGTCTTACATGTGTTGTATTACTCACAGATTTTCTATCTTTAGAAATGCAGTAGCATACTATGAGGAATGCAGTTAGTGCATAGTGACATCCATGTGAGTTACTGACTTCATATCCCCCAGAAGACATATGGCACAACAAACCCTGTTACACAAGTAAATGTATGGGTTTATCACAACATGTCAATATTAGCCATGTGTTTGTGCCTCCAGCCACAGGTCTGTCAGCCTTTGTACATATGTCATGCAGTAAGAGGTGCATATGTTCACACCATCATTATTTACTGACATCACACCTGATAAGCCAGTGAGATATTAGCCTGCTAGACATGTTATGTATAGTAGGCCATATATTTGAGGACAAAACCTTGACATTCTGTTGTAGTGTGTACAGTAGTGAGGTCTGCGTACTTATGGTGATTGTTGACAGAGTGTGTATTGTGAATATGTACCTTGGCCTGTGTACAGACTGTGGTAGATGTCATGGTTCTTGGTCCTGTTCTATCTGATGTTGCATGCTGGTCCAGTGTATGGTACCCTATTGGCGTACATGTTTGTAGGGCCAGAACAATACATGTCCCATACCACAGTCAGGCATTGGAATACACTGTGTATTGGTCCAGAATATGTAGGGTTAGTGTGTGAGTGGCACATATGAGGATGATGCTGTTTACACAGTCCATATACTAAAATATTAATTACACTTACCATATGTGACTGTGGCTGTGTTCAGATTGGTTGTGGGTATGCACTTTCACACAGGCGTCTGTTACTCCATGCTGTTACATGCCTGTAGAGCCTGCTATATTTGCATGTACATGTGTATTCCCCCATAAGAAATGTAGGCCAGTGTTGTGGCAGTCTGCCTGTAGTTTGAACAGTGCTTTGTGACATGTCTAGCAGCTCAGTGTATTTACTCAGTGTGATGTTATGTCCAGATATTTGTCAGATGTACTGTTGCCAGGCCACCATAACTGTTGTGTATTTCTGACAAAGCAATGGGATGCTTTACAGATGTGTGTCACTAAATAGTGGTTAGTATGTGGCATTGTAACTTCTGATCCTTTGGTTATTATGTGTCAGGACAGACAGGAGTGTGTGAATACATAAACTGTCTGAGCTTATCTATTCCAGTATTTTCGTGATATCCCAATTTACATGGCTGTAAATATCCACTTTGTCAGGCTTGGTCCACATGTCTTACACTAAGGAGTTCTGTGTATACCTCTGGACTGACCAGAGTGTGTCAAACTGTCCACATTTATTGGTCATATCTCTACTGTATTCCACAGGATCAGTACTGTGATTTGTGTGGTACTGCACTATGATGATCTTATGATATCTGTCAGTAACTGATGGTGTACATGTCAGTATCAAATGTGAATTCCCACACATTTCTGTTAAGACAACCCCTCTTACAGTCGCACCATTCTACAGCTATACCTGCAATACTTACATGACATCCCCTTGCACTAAGAGGTTGGGACTATTTGTGCTGAGGTATGACTCCACTACATGTTATGGACATATGTTATACATATATGTATATATGTACACACACACATACATATACATACATATATATATATATATATATGTATATATATATATATATATATATATATATATATATATATATATATATATATATATAAATATATATATATATATATATATATATATATATATATATATATATATAGATATATATATACATATATATATATATATATATATATATATATATATATATATATATATATATATATATATATACACACACAAATATATATATATGGGTCTACTGCTTTTCATCGACTACCATGTGTTCGAAAAAGAGCAGTAGGCTGCTCAGTTGCATGAAAGTGCACTTATTTGAAAGCGCACTTTCGCAAACTCAGCTTCTATGAACGGATCACCCCACAGTGGAGGGCAGCAGGAAAACATGCTATGTCCTCCACTGTGGTGTGGTAGTTACAGACTTTAGGGTTAGGGCACTGGTCATGGTAAGGGGATAGCTAGTAGGGCTATCCCCTTACCATGACCTGCGCCTTAACCCTAAGGTCCGTAACTACTGCACTAAAGTCAGTAGTAGCCCATTCTCTGAAGCGGGTTTCGCAAAAGTGCACTTTCGATTAAGTGCACTTTTAACAACGTCTACTGTGTGAGTTAAGAAGTGTATTTTTGAACTTATACAGTAGACCCATATATATATATATATATATATATATATATATATATATATATATATATATATATATATATACGTTGAGAACACCAACACCGGAAGGCCGACAACAGAAATAACTGATAGTTTGAAATCCCAACGCTGAAAACACCAGCATGTAAGTATGCAATAGTGATGGACATTAGGGTGTGGGTAAGGTAAGTGTGCATTAATGACAGACTTTAGGGTTAGGGTGCGGGTAAGGTAAGTGCGCGATAGCGACGGACTTTAGGATTAAGGTGCGGGTAATGTAAGTGTGCGATAGTGATGGACTTTAGGGTTAGGGTGTGGGTAAGGTAAGTGTGTGATAGTGATGGACTTTAGGGTTAGGGTACGGGTAAGGTAACTGTGTGATAGTGACAGGTCTTGGGTTAAGGTTAGCGCATAGATAGTTGCGTATGTCAGGTTTAGTGCAGGTTTGTAACGTTTTTGGTGTGCTTGTGTTGTGTGCGTGTTGTGAGTCGGTGTTATGGTGTTCGGTAATGTGGACTGTCTGTATTGTGTGGTTTTGGTGTTTTGGTGTCTGCGTTTTGGCTGTCTGGTTTATGGTGTGTCGGTGTAGTGTAGGGGATCCATATACATACATATACATACACACACACACACACACACACACAAATATATATATATATATATATATATATATATATATATATATATATTATTTATATGTGTATATATATATATATATATATATATATATATATATATATATATATATATATATATATATATATATATATATATATATATATATATATATATATATATATATATACAGATAGATCTATATGTGAATATATATATATATATATATATATATATATATATATATATATATATATATATATAAAGCAATGTACAGATGTATGTAAATACATATATAAATATATATGTGTATGTACATGTATACATATATCTACATATGTATGTGTATATATATAGATATATATATGTATATATATATATATATATATATATATATATATATATATATATATATATATATATCTCCATATCCTTGATATGTGCAAACATGAGTGCTGTATTTACCTTCCCAGACGTATCCCACCATATTTATCTGATATGTGTTTATATAGGTATAACAACATACTGATTCAACAATATTTCGCCTAACTAGTACTACATAAGTGTAGAAGTCAAAACAGTTGTTCACTGCTATTCAGTATGTGTACTGACAGATTTATTGGAAAAAAATTACAAATGGCTTCATAGCTGTGAAGGGTTAGTGGTTAATTGCTCTGACTCTAGTGTACAGTGTCCTGGGTTCAAGACCTTGAAGGGCTTTTTTTTTTTTTTGCTAGGCAGAACAAGGACTATTGGATACAGAGTGGTTAAGGCTGTTTTGAGAAGCTTTAAGCAGGTTTGCATAGGTTTGTGCTACGGTAAGCAGTGTTAACGTATGGTTAAGTGTATAGGTGCTTAAACCATGTAGGCTTTGCTTACCAGTGTGCAAATCTGCTTAGCATTTATATTGCAGCAATGCTGAAACCTGCTAAGCATGGCTCAGCCCTGTTAACCAGTGATCACATTCCAGTCTGATAAATAGCAGGGTAATGACATATAAGTGTATTTAATTCCATGTACATAACATGTGTCTATGTGCTGTCATTACAGTAGCAAGGGGTTTGAGTCTCCTGTCTGGGACACCTGAGTATATGTGGCTTGTACGACACTCTTTTCTGTTTGAATGTGTTTCATACATGGATAGTATCCCAGGTTATATGCAGCCACACTGGCATGTAGTGTATCATTACATTACTACTGTTAACAGTGCTTTCCCCAAGTAAGAGTAGATTGCAGATTGTAGTACTGGAACCAAATACCCCTGCATGCAAAGATGGCCTCTGAGTCCTGAATATCCTGTTCTTGGTGTGCGAGCTGTGCATCATTAAGTGTTTGCTACTGGATACTGATCTGACATGTGGATATTAACTGTAGACTACTGTGTGTATAGGACATGTCATAGAGGGCAGCTGTCATGTAGTATCAGTGTCAGATGTCAGTCTGTCAAAACATTCATCCTAATGGATAACCAGTTGGCTAGCTGATGTCTGTCTGTCCTCTGTACAGATGTGCAGATGTCAGGTATCCATTCTGGCTGCTTACAGGCAATCTACGCTTGACTGACAGTGACATGTCTACCCAGCTGTGTTATGAATGCCACAGCTAAGAACCCCCACCCTGTATGCACCACATGCCATGGATACCTCAACTATACTACCACAGTCAACAGAACATGCTTGTGTACAGGTATCCAAGACAGACACTGACCATGTTATTTAATACATGGTGCATACATGTCAATTAGAGCACCTCACTGGCCCTCTGCAAGAGGCAACTAGATTACTGGATGTATCATTTAACTCTCACCCTGAGGATCACTCACGTGGCATCAGTTGATAGATTGGCTGCTGACAAATGGCAGGTGGCATGATACCACGGTATCCACATCCCCTACTCTTCTCATCTCTCCATGGACAATATCCTGGTACACGCCTAGGAACACCTGCACCTATGGACTCCAGTACTGACAAATGTGTCAGTGTGCATTGCTGAGAATAACAGTAGTTGATAATGCCCTGAAGGTCTTCACACCCACTACACCCCCCATTGCCATAGTTAGATGTGGCTGCTGCTGTAATGGACATTACATGAACCTTGTTGCACTCTTCACCCTACAAGCTACCTGGAGCTTGCAGTACCAGTACAACACTATTGTACAAATGAGTAGATAGGCATGGGTTACCCTCTGAGTCCTGGCAAGTGTGTGTATGTGTGCAAGTGTGTATATTTGTAGGATACAGCATTCTGAGGCCACATTCTTTTAATACAATACATCTTGCCATACATTATAAGGGATAATGATGTTGCTGACTATAGGAGAGCCATGACAAAGTATCACCCTATTATCCCTGTGGCATGTGCAATAGATGCATATCCCTGTAGTAGCATTCTTGAGATAGACAAGGGGTTGTATTGCAGTCCTGGTCAATGTGTGATTGTGGTATGTCAGAGTATTATCATGGATTTCATTGAGTACAATATCCAATGTGGGGTGTGGGTGCTGGGTATACTGTCTTTATACCATGGTACCCCCAGTAGATGTTCCAAGGTCCACTGTATGGGGGACCACTGTCACCAGCAACCATACAGGTAACTGATTACACTATCCAGCCTAGTGATGCATGTGCTGTGTGCAACTTATCTGTAACATAATGGACTCACTGACAAGGTAGTTAGCACTGATAAACCCAGGTCTCCCAGATGTGTCTCTGTCTATGTTTGTCAATGTGTATATGACAGTATGTCACACTATGTGGTGTTCATAAACAACCAGTACATCCCCCATTATCATACTGCACAAGGCCTGGTGATGTTCTTCACTTAACAAGTAACCTGGGACACACCTCATCCTAAAAGCTATGTGATGTGTGCAATTAAGGCCACACACATTAGTAGTAATAAGTACCTAGGTAGGGGTTCTACTCTCAGTGTTGTCATGTAAGAGTGTGTGTGTATGTGAAGGGATCTACTTCAGTTTGCGAAAAATACATGTCCCAGGATGTTATTTGTCCGAGAACTGTCTGGCAAATGCTAACATTTCAAAGGTATCATCTTGTGGAAATTAATTCCATCAAAACTAGTAGTAGATGTGTAAATGCCCTCTTTCCCACTGTATAGCTGTACTGTGATACTGGGGTTGGTATATATTGTTGAGTGTGGATCTTGTTGACACAGCCACCATTATTGCAGTTATTGTTGTGTGTATCCTCCCACTTAGTTGGCTGTAATAGTGTACAGTTTATGTTAGCAGGTTAAGTAGTTGTCAGTCACACTATCTGTGGTTTTACACCACCCCACACCCTCCAAAAGGGTGTGGCTATGCCACCCACACCAGCACACCTATGTTTACCAAGTCAAGGATTGCACTACATTGGGGAAGGGGACATATACCTTGCCAGTACCATTGTCAATGACATTAAACTAGCAGACTGATTATTTCCCAATGTGATGTTGTGCCTCATCTGTCTTGGTGGAATTACATAAGCTAAAATGGGTTCCCTGCAAAAGTATATACATCCATGTGTACAGTAGTCTCTGTGTCTTGCATCAACACCAAACCCTCTGTGTGTGTGTGTGTGTTATACACAAACATGTGGTGTGTACCACCCAGTACACTTACCATTGCCCACTGTAGAAGGGCTGCTGACATCAGCCACCATGCACTCACCTGTATACACCCCTCAGAACTATCAGGCATGTGGCAAATGCAGTAACTGTTATACAGACCTGGGACTTGTGTTCAGCTGTACCCAGGATATGGCACAGTTAAGGTGTCACCACAGTGCCATACCCCTTGTAGGAAACAACAGCAGACCAACATCTTGCTGACACATAGACACCTACAACACAAATGGAATACATTATGAAGACCACAATCAGTCAGTGTTAATAACAGCTATAATGCATCATGGCTGGACAGCTACACATCCTGACATGTAAACATTTAACTTTAGGGCTGAAAACATGTTACACAGCATTGCATTGGTACACCTTAATACAGTCACCCTGTGCATCACAACCATATTAGCCTGTCCCTGCATCAATGTTATGGATGACAGTAATGTGGCACAGGTATCATCAAATGCACAAGGTGTGCTGTGGGTTTGCCAGAGACCTAGGCTGAGCCATCTGTTTGACATTGTGTGTGTGTGTGTGTGTGTGTGTGTGTGTGTGTGTGTGTGTGTGTGTGTGTGTGTGTGTGTGTGTGTGCGTTAGGGGGTTTCATTATTAATTGGGCTGTGCAGATGTGGTGTTTGTAGGTATGGGGTTGCCCTAGCTGTGTTGGTGATGTGTGTGTGTGTGTGGGTGTGTGTGGGTGTGTGTGTGTGTGTGTGTGTGTGTGTGTGTATGTGTGTATGCATGTGCACAATTCTGCCATGTGGCTGCCCTATTGTTGGACAGCTGCAGACCAAATCTGGCAGGGTGTGCAGTTCACCGTCTCTGGTCACAAACACGAGAACTGTGCCTGCCAGGGGTTCCACTGGCAGTACCAGGTACAAGGTCAGATATGGTACTCTTCCCTGATAATGACATATGTCCGCTGGATCCGGGTCCCCTTGGGACCAGCCAGGGCCAGGTGCATGTGGCCTGCTATGCTGTGGTGTGGACAGCATCCCCCTGCAGTGCTGGTACTGCCACTATGGGAGTGGCTCTGACTTCTTGCATGTCCACATCAACTTCCACCTGTTGGTGTTGCTGACCTACGTTTACGTGGCTGTCACTCTACTCCCACCATATGTTCAAGCACAGAAATTGCACAGTCAAGGATTCCCACCATCTCACCCAACCACCTATCCAGGACCTCTGCAGTATAAAGGTGGGCACCTGAAAGATCACTGATGTCAATAACAGCAGAATGAGTAGCCCTTTGGAGCCTCAGACCCTGTCTGGTATAATGTTTCTTACATGCCTGTCCCTCCATGATGGACAGAAATATTCATCTGGTGACACCAGCTGAGGCACATCTACCAGGGGCATGATGACCAGCAGCCCTCTTATGAGCATGCCTGTACATCTGCCTGTGTGGTACCTTGCCAGGCATCTGGCTATGGCTGCTGTGTCCAGACACACTGGCCATAGAAACCACACTGTCCTGTCCCATGCCATCACACAACAACTGTCCCTCATCTATGGCCACTGGTGATGGGTTGTGCATAGGCAATGTGACTGTGTGTGGGGATGGGGTGGATAACAGTGGTATGTCAACCAATGGCACAGCTTCAGCCCCTGACAACCCTGCCTGTACCTCACCATACCTATCATCATTGTCAGAGTCTGTATGGACACTAACATCAGTTTGCCTGCAGGAGGGACCCTGACCCACCTCGTCACCTGTGAGGGGAAAACAAGAAATGCACTTTAAGACCTGTACATCATTGCCTAACTGTACACACACACACACACACACACACACACACACACACACACACACACACGCACACACACACACACACACACACAAGTGCACACACACTTACAGGTAAGGTTGCACAAAGATATTACACACAGACTTCTATTTACCCATCTTTCAACATGCATGACATATGGCACTTAGCATGCACTGCACCTATATTCAGTCCCTGTTACCAACATTATACATCTCTGTGAGGCATGCATTGTATTAGTAGGTGATACCCCTTCCCCTGGAACACACTACACCCATGTGCACAGTATTGCTGTGCACCTGTTCAGCACCCTGGCATGTACTGTGCACCATACCTCACAGGTGTACACGCCACTGCTGAATGTGTATATGTGTGTCGGTTATGTTGGCTCTGCTGCTCACAGCCCCTGTGTGTTTGTCCGACACATACCTGGGATGATATGAGGACAGATGTCAATAGTGAATTCCTGATGTCTGATTTGCAGATCTCATCATCAGCGGTGCATGTATGAGCAATAAAATACAATTACAATGATACCTTCAAAGCTTACTGTGGCTATGAGGAGTGTACACACCCTTATTGACATGGCAACCTCCTCCCTGATATACCATGGGGCCATAATACTGCATATGTTAAAATTACACAAACCTGATATGTGACATATGACCTGTGCAATCAAAGGCAGTATCAAACAGATGTGTCAGTTGTGCAGATGCTGACTGAGATGCATACAATATGTTGGTGCATAAGTGTGCACACCCTTAACATGATGGTTTGTTGCATCAACTCTTAAGTGTACTACAGCAGCCACAATTCCTGGAAGGGGTATGCTATCATGGCCCACCTGCACTTGCCAGTATTTTGTCACTCTGCCCTACAAATGTCCCCCAACTCTGCCAGACTGCAAGGTCAATTCATGTGCACAGTCCTTGGAGGTTACACAGTGCCTTCACTAATGCTGCGGAGTCAGAGTTATGTCTGCCACAATTCATGACCTTGACTGTGTGCAGATACAGCCACTCTAAGTGAGCTTTGGATGTCTGCTTCAGTCCACTGTTGTGGTTCAGGATGACACCCCTCCCCATCCTCAGCCTTTTTGCAGATGCTTAACAACTATTGTTCACACATGAGTGTCATTTTAAAGTGTCCCAAATTCAGAACACCATGTGTACAGGCCTAGTCCCTGCTAATGAATGTCAAACATACAGGTGTACACTGGAACCAGCAAGGTACAGATGGGGATGGTGGGCCTGAGGTGGAGTGAGGTGTTGCTTGTGCAGCACATGTATCTTAATTGATACTCTCTGTAGGTTTTGAACTTGGTCTTGGTACACCATTACACATTGCAACACATGCCTTTGGGGGACTTTTGATGTTATGCATATGCTACCTGTAAAGAGCCCTGGCTGATGTTTCCTGTAGAACTGTCTCATCTGATTACTCTAACCCACAGGCCACACTTATGTAGAGTCCATGTGACTGTTGACACAGGTACTGCACAGCCAGTACTTGCTAGACATTCCTGCAACTCCCTCAGTGTTGCAGCATGCTTCTAGGCAGCCTCCATGACCAGTCTGCAACATGTGTCATCATCTGTCTTGGATGGCCATCTGTTTACTTTCTACATTAATGATGTCCCATACTTCCTCATCACATACATGACTGTCTGCACTGTTTTCCATGGTATATGCAATGGTGAGGTAAGGCTACATCTCCCACTCCTGCATGCTACCTGTTGGATATGGGATTCATTCCATGGCTTCTAAGATGTGTGCAAGCCATGGCTTCCTCTATTGCAGGTGAGTGGGCAAATGTAATGGACATACATCTTGGACAGCAGACCATTTCCTGGTGTGACATTGAGGACCTGTACTTGATGGAAGGTTCATACTCATGAAGAGTGAATGCTGTCAGTTCCTCAAAAGCTGTTTCCACAATATGTTATTTGGAGTGTGTGCACACATATGATTTCAGTGTTTGTTAAGGTATGTATTCCCCATATTTGCTGTCTTAACATAGGATTCCATATTACACATTCATTGCTCGTGTTAGGATCACATTACAGGTTGTAAGGGTTGTGGAATGTGGTATTGTGATATGCCGTTGTATAGATCTGTAACAGTTGCTATTGTAATAGTGGTATATACACTGTTGTAGCACTGTATAAGGGTGATGTTTCAGACATGTTCTTACTGTAGGCCATTTGTCCCAAAATTATGTTCACCTCTGTGCACATATCTTGCAATGACAGGTTGTTAGTTATATTGCAGGACTCTTACATACTCTTCAGATATGCCACAATGATGACCACTGTGATGCAATGCAGTTTACAGCAACAATAAGTGAACATGTACAGCATGGATTATGGGTAGGTGTACTAAGTGTGTGCATGGCAAATAACATGGCCATAACATGGCCAGTGTATTGGCAAACCTGAACAAACAACACCATACTCACCAGCTACAGGTTGCTGTCCCAGAGGTATACCAGAGGGACCTACATAGTTGTGTGAGAGATGTGATGTCAGTAGCTGCACCTATGGCATTGGTACAGGGTAGGAGCAGCATTTCAGTACATCAAAAGTACAAACCCACAATACTACAGATTACACACATCTGTTTATTACTACACTGCAGCAACAGACTATATATATTTTATCTCACATATGCATGATGAAACTTTAAAGCTGCAGATGGATAAGCAACAGTGGTCTACTGATGTGCCCTGTGGCCTTACCTTCACACTCCTCATCCATTGTGTGGGTAGCACCCACCTCCACAATGCTATTGGCCGGGTCTTGATTTGGCTGGCAGGCAGGGGCCCTGAGGCTGGCGAGGAGCTCCTCAGCATGTGTTGGGGGGTGGATGGCATGAACCCCCCTTTGGCTAGCTGGTCCCTCCTAACTGCAGCAGCACGATGATGAGGTCAGTGCAGTGATGTCGGACCTGCTCATAACTGCAGTTATGCAGGCCGACATTGTTTATCCTGTGGGCAAGCTTGTTCCACAGGACAGTCCTCTCCAGCAGATTATGGGCTGTATGGCCAAAGAGGGTGTGGTTGTGTTGCACCAGGTAGTTGATAATCACAAAATTTTCCTGGGGGGAATAAACTGGAAGCTGCTCTCTAGACATGGTGCCTGAAAGACATAAAGAGGAAAAAGGTCTGAAGACCTTATACTGTAAGGATATAATAGTTCTTAAATGACATCTGTGTCTCCCCCCACCATATTTGTAACAATAATCTGTACACACAACTCAACGGGTATGTTTTCAGCAAACCTACTGTTGGGACATATATCGTATAGTACGACAAATATTGCAATGTGTTTCTAGTCATGTTCCATGTTGAAACACTATCATTGGTGGCCTGTTGCTAACAATGTCACCTGCATGCCAGTGTAAGGGCCACTATGGTTCCATATATGCATGTGTTCTGTTTGCTTTGAGACTACTCCAAATATGGCATTTTGTGTTAATGAGGATATCTATGCATGCTGTTAGAAGTAATCCTGAATTGGGTGGACTATTACTACCCACATATGTTTTATAACTGCAACACAATAGCATGTTTGGGAAGGCTGTTCCTAGCAGAACCAGATCTCTCACCTCATCTGGCCATGTTACTAGGCCAGAGCACATCTGGAACCCACCCAAGGACCTCATCATCTGGTGGTCCTGCACTACCTTCAGGTGGAACCACCTCAGGGGATGGTGCTTATCCCTCCCCCAGGAGCACACACAGACAGGATCATGTCAACCGAAGCATGGTCCAGGGTCTGGTGCATAGGGAGCTCCTTGAAGCCCTCGGTACACAAGTACAGGGTCCGCAAGCTCCTCCTGCTCAGCCCCCAGCTCAGCAACCTTCAGGACCGTGAAGGTGCAGTTGTGACTGCCCATGAGTGGGGACCTTGGTCACACTGTTTCCATGTGGAAGCTCATGGGCTATATATATATATATGTGTGTGTGTGTGTGTGTGTGTGTGTGTGTGTGTGTGCATATATATTTATATATATATATATATATATATATATATATATATATGTATGTATGTATGTAATATATATATATATATATATATATATATATATATATATATATATACGTATATATATATATATATATATATATATATATATATATATATATATATATATATATATATATATATATATATATATATATATATATATATATATATATATTTATAGAGTGCATTCAAACATCAGGTCCACACTCTCTAAATCTCCTTCATCCACAGCTACACTGTTCTCCTTGCTACAAAACAGAAGGGTGAAACATGTGGACACAGACTAAAATTAGGGGGGTATATATAGGGACAGATTGCAGGTAAGCCTATTGTAAACCTATGAAGTTTGTGCATGAAACATTTCATGTTAACATGACTGTCGTGAAGGTGGTGGGGTCTGAAAATCGTGTGTCTATCATGACTTCATTACTTCCACCTCCAGCTATTTGTCACAATAATATACATGTCTTGAGTTACAGAACACACACTATGATGGCTTACTTCTTGTCATTCAGTGCTGATCTGCACATTTGACAGGTATAGCCCATTGCCTACAGGGCCAGGTGCTATGTCCATAGCAGTTGCTCAGCAGAACATCATTACAACAACAAGTCTTGGTGGCACATATAAATCTTTCCACATCATCTATCCCTTTATTACAGACCAAGTACTACATTCAATTACATGCATATATGTTTCACCTACCTGTTGTAGTATTGCCCTTTCTTCTTATGTACACTTTATGTGTCCCTTGTTTTATATAATTTTGGTTTGGTTTGTAGTTTTATTGTTCTCTCTCTCTCTCTCTCTCTCTCTCTCTCTCTCTGTCTCTGTCTCTGTCTCTCTCTCTCTCTCCCCCCCCTCTCTCTCTCTCCAAAACAGGGATTGAGCATCTTTGAATAGGTTGCAGCATGGATTTTGTAGGTGATGCTCATAATCACATGATGGCCTCTGCACCAATCAGTGTTCACCACTTGCTAATTGAATGCAGCCAGCTGTGTAGTACTTCCAATTACCACTGTCATGGCAACCCTATACTATAAATTACTACATCATGTGGGCGTTGTTCCTTTACCTTTCCTATATGGAAGACATCCTTCCTGTGTGTGGGCAGCAGTGTTACAGACAGCACGTAACAATACCTCTTATAAGAGGACTTGCAAACACAGGCCAACTACATATTTGTATTAGGTTCCAGACTTACGGAAAGTGAGAGTGTTGTTGTTATATGCATAGAATACTGCTAGTTTTACATGGTTTGTGTGTACATGCTAGTTTTGCATGGAATGCAGTCTGTCTGCATAGCTCTCAGTTGAGGGCCAATCCACATGATTACCAGAGGATAGACTGTTATGTTTTGTATGTTCACCACACAGGTCTTGTCTCTTATATATCAGTGGCATTCTCTCTGTTGAGTGCTATCAGTACATGGCAACATCCATTTGTGTTTCTGACTTCATATTCCTAAATAACCCAACCAACACAAGAATGCTGTGTTCCTATGTGTCTTGAGACGCCTACCTGGTCTCCACAAACACGCCGAGCAAGGTGTAATAAAGATGTAAAAAACTTTTATTCCATAAAACATGAATACAAGTTAAGCGCTTTCACTCGCCAAACGCGAGCTTCATCAGAACTGTTTAAAAAAAGCAATTGATATAACTTATATAACCTTTTTGGCGCCAAAATATTACTGACATAAAATTTTAAAGCTACATACGTATATTAATAAAAATAATGTTATATAAAATGAGTACATAAAATCACCATATCACATCGTCAGATGGATCTAATATACATCTGCTACTATAAAATATGCAGTTGAAAATTTTGCATAAAATTTACTATGTTAATATAATATTTATAATATTTACATTGCATTTAAATCTGTCTACGTAAATAATAATGCTGGCTTAATGGTGACAAAATCATTTAAGCCAGGTGTAGTGGAGGCATCAGTATATAATTACCACCAAATTTCCTTATAGGATAATAATCCTTTCAAATCCCCCCCTCTAGGCTCAACTACCAAACTATCTAAGATAGCACATTTAAATGTATGGGTGTCACCATATTGTTTGATGTGTTTATATAAGGCATTCTTCTCATCTCTTGTTTTAATACTGTGTTGATGTGTGTATATACGTTTGTTCAATTTTCTTTCCGTCTTGCCTATATAGAATCCTGAACATGCAATACACTTTGCCAAGTAAACCACAAATCTAGTATTGCAATTACCATGTACACATTTTATAAAAGACTTGTGTAAATTTTCCAAGGTGATACTGCTTTCTTCAAGAATAGCGTAACATTGTTTGCAGTTTCCACACAGTTGTTTTTCTATGATTCAACTGTCTAGTGATTTCACTACTTTCTAAATACCTTTTTATATTCCATCCCATTTTGTAAACAAAAACTGGTTGGGATCCTAAAATTTTAACTATAACATGATCAATCATTATAATTTTCCAATTATTAATTATGATCCCCTTAATTTTGCCACTTAACGGGCCATATTCCAAAACGCACGCTCTTCTGTACTCAGTAATCACAGACATGTTGTCATGTGTCTGCTCACCTCTGTTATTATGGAGATTATTTTTATCATGCTTAAGTCCTAACAAGGGCATATATTTTTCCGCCATTCTTTTATAACCTTGTTACTTATACAATTCATCATGTTAAGATCATAACCTCTATCTCTGAAAAGGGAAATAATGAAATGAACTTCTTCCAACCTCTCGGAATAAGTAGAAGTCATGCGTATTGCCCTAATATTCTGGACCTTAAAAATGTTGACAAATAGATTCCTTGGATGATTACTGGTAAACTCAATATAGTTATTAGAAAACGTGTGTTTTCTAAACAATCTAGATTTAAAGCAGTTATCACCTTTAGAAATATATGTATCTAAATATGGAAGTCTTTTCATGTTGATTGAATACATAAATTTCAAATATGTACTGCTAGAATTTAAAAACTTGACAAATTTATCTAATACTACGTTGTTACCATCCCACAATATATAAATGTTGTCCAAATATCGGGAGTAATACCTAATATGTTTAAAAAACTCACTTGTAAATAATGTACTCTCCTCCCACTCAAGCATAACTAAATTTGTGTAAATCGGAGCACACGCTGCTCCCATGGCTACGCCATTGGTTTGCCTGAAAAATTCCCCCTCATATTCAATATAACTGTTCTCTAATACCATGGACATTAATTCAGTAATAAGACATACTTTATCCCAATCATAGCCACTGTATTTTCTAACACTGTAGGCAAAAGCCTCTAATCCAGCTTCTTTGGGAATACATGAGAAGAGATCTATAACATCCACTGTGACAAACATAGGATCTAATTGCCACAAACTAACTGGATAGTTTCTCAAAAACTCCCACGAATCCTTAACTAAATGTGGAATTGTTTCATATATATGTTTTAGAAATCTATCTATAGCTGTACCAAGTGGGAAAATTTTAGATCTACTTCCAGATATTATTGGTCTAAAAGGTGGATTGTCTATGCATTTGTGAACTTTGGGTATTCCTACAATGGAGGCCAGTATGGGATATTCAACCCTTAAGTAATTGTAAATGTCCTTGGTAATTCTTTGATCAATAAGAAATTGTTCTATGTGCAAGTCAATGTGACGGTACACAATATTTATTTCATTAAGTGAGACAATTTCATAGTTGCCTGAATTATATAAAAGTTGATGTATTCTAGACATATATTCTGTGTTGTCATAAATGACAACCCCAACCCCTTTGTCGGGTTGCATAATTCTAATGCTCTTGTCTTTTCTAAGATCTTGTAGCAATTGATATTCCTCTTCAGGCAAATTGTGATATATTGTGGTCCCTTTAACATGATTATGTAACTGATAAATTTGTCTAGAAACAGATTTGTCAAAAACAGAAATAAGTGGATTCATATGTGGCATGTATGTACTTTTCTTCTTTAAAGTGCATTGTTCACCATCTTTAATACACTGAGTGTTTTTGTTGTTAAAAGTTATAGCTAAATTTAATTTCCTAATGTACTTCTTGAATTCATTTAGGCTATCTACCAATCTAAATCTGGTAGTTGGTATGTATTTCATACCTTTAGAAAACAAGGAAAAAAAAAGTCCTGTCCAATGTTAAATCTGTATAGTCGTATATTTTAAAATGTTTAAATGTATTAACAACACCATCTTTAATGATACCTTCTATTTGTAACTCTTGTGATGATCGTCCCCTATCATCGCCCGTGTCTGTGTAATTATTAACATTAATTGCTGCTACCTTAGTAGGTTGAGTCGCTGACTCAATTGATTCTATTGAAAAAAAATTTTTAGATTTTATCTGTGTATTAGAAATTGATATTATGGGTAATTCTCTTTGTAATGTCTTCCCCACTTCCTCTCCCTTGGATGTCTCACATTGTTTTCCTGATATAAAAAATGGGTATCTTCTTCCTCCATTACATAATTGTCTTGTTTATTTCTAAAAAAAACATTAGGTTGATACATGTCATTTTGTCACCATTAAGCCAGCATTATTATTTACGTAGACAGATTTAAATGCAATGTAAATATTATAAATATTATATTAACAGAGTAAATTTTATGCAAAATTTTCAACTGCATATTTTATAGTAGCAGATGTATATTTGATCCATCTGACAATGTGATATGGTGATTTAATGTACTCATTTTATATAAAATAATTTTTATTAATATATGTATGTAGCTTTAAAATTTTATCTCAGTAGTATTTTGGCGCCAAAAAGGTTATATAAGTTACATCAATTACTTTTGTTAAACAGTTCTGATGAAGCTCGCATTTGGCGAGTGAAAGCGCTGGACTTGTATTCATGTTTTATGGAATAAAAGTTTTTTACATCTTTATTACACCTTGCTCGGCGTGTTTGTGGAGACCAGGTAGGCATCTCAAGACACATAGGAACACAGCATTCTTGTGTTGGTTGGATTGGTTATAATCGAACGCTGAGTCTTTTGCCTTGGTTCAGATATTCCTAAATAAGGGTATGTTGCAATCAATCTTGTAACTCCAGCAATCACAGTGTATAACAGCAATATTGAAAATATGGCCCTGTGTTGCAGCCTCTGTCCTCCACTTATATACCAGACTTTGTCCACATGTCATACAGTAAGAGGTTGTTAAGTAGTGGCCTATCATTATTTAGTGCTGGCATTCCTGCTATCATTCCAGTGATGTTGTGGACTCCCACACAAAATTTGGGTTAGGGTCCATATATATGAGGGCTACAGCTGGACAAAAACCTTTGTGACCTTGTACAGTCTAGAGGTCATTATATGTAAAACACTGTTATATGCCCTTGTAAGTCATTTTATGAGGGAGGGGTATGCATCGTTTTTAAACTAGGCTGTTACAACATGTGAGGGATATCAGTACTAAGACACATGAAGGTATATGGCTGTACATTTTCATACATTCCACCATGGGAACAGTGGTGGGCTAGAGCTTACTGTCTTATAGACAGTTCTGTTTGTCAGTGTGATAGTGATGTTTTAAGTTAAGCATTGTTATGTAACAGATACATTGTCAATGTGACAACTTAATTCTTTTCCCCATAGGGTTTGAGTACAGAGTGTAATTGTAGGCTGCTGAACTACATCTGTAATTAATAAGTGTTGATTGATTCTTATCTTCAGGGCAAGTGCTATTTTTTACTGTTGTACTATTTGAAGACCTTAGCCTGGACAGCAACATATGTTATGTTGCATTACCCAGTTATTATGTATTTCAAACACCTAACTGCTTCATGAAATGGCATATACAACTGAAATAGTACACAAATATACACCTCTATGTATGCAAACTTATGTGTGGTGTCATATCCTTTGACTTGTCTGTGGATATATGTTTCATGCAATAATTGTCTTTTGTATGAAAGAATCAAACACTGGCCATTTTAAAAGGTGGCAATTGTAGCAATACTTGCTGTTTGATATGCTGTGCACCCTCTAAATATATCTTCTTATACATATCTATTAATCGTAATATATGTATATGTGTATGTATGTGTATATACATATATATATATATATATATATATATATATATATATATATGGATCTAGGACTACTGAACGAAAGTTCAATAGTCCAAATCCACAATCACTGAACATACTTTAACAAAAGTGCTTTCACCGAAAAAGTGCTTTCATTAAAGTGTGTTAAAAAAAACAAAAAAAAACAATAAATCTACTTTTATGCAGGGGGCAAGCCCCACTGCACCCTCCATGCCCACACCCCCTCTACTTTAATATTCTCACTCTGAGATTGCACTACAGTGCAGAAAAGGGAATAGTCCGTTATCTGAGCCATAGTATGATCTCCACAACAAGCAAACTTCCGCGAAAGTGCTTCTTCAGAGAACAGAACTTAAGCGTAAGTATGCCCGGCCGATAGTGATTCGGTGATGCTGTCATTCAGGGATCAGTACAGATCCCATATATATATATATATATATATATATATATATATATATATATATATATATATATATATATATATATATATATATATATATATATATATATATATATATATATATATATATATATATATATTTATATGTATATGTGTGTGTGTGTGTGTGTGTGTGTATGTAGCATTGGAATGTTTACTCCTTCCACATTGTACATTCCCTATGGTAGACAGACTGTTCTGCATGATATGTTATTGATTTCATCCTGACATCGTACAACTCAGATGGATTACTGTTAACTTGTTATGGCTATGTTGTGCAGGGTCCTGGGTATGAGACTTGCAAGTGTTGGTTATAGTTTTGCAAAGCATATCTGTTCAGCTGTGGAGGAGATGATATCAATAATTACAAAAGGTACTTATTTTGGGCCCCTTCACCCCCATTAACAGTGCCTTTGGTCAAATGTTTTGCAGTGAGAGGTTCAGAGTGTATATCCAATGTGCAAATGCAATATATATATATATATATATATATATATATATATTTTTTTGTTTTGTTTTTATATATCTATATATGTACATATATATATATATATATATGTATATATATATATATATATATATGTATATATATATATATATATATATATATATGTATATATATATATATAATGTGTGTACATATATGTATATATATATATCTTGTGAGATATATATATATATATATATATATATATATATATATATATATCTATTGTGAGCTATATCTATACATATATATATATATATATATATATATATATATATATATATATATATATATATACACCTACATACATACAGCAACATATATAAATATATTTCCCCTTTTGTTTTATGACTGTGCTGGATGATATGTTTGAGAAAACATCAAATTGATTTACGTCTGAAATGGCTTAGTGGTAAATCACTTTGTCTATAGTGTGCATGGTCCTGATTTGAGATTTGCAAGCGCTGATTATTTTGTTGCTGGGCAGAATAGTGGCTGTTGGAGACAGAGTGATTAATGCACTTTAAAGAAGTTGTAAGCGGGTTTGTGCGGAGCTAAGCAATGCTTACATGAGCTTAGCTTAGCTTACACCCACTTATAGACGCTTAAACCCACGCTAGTTTCAAATAAAGAAAAGAAAAAAGGGGATAGGAAAGTGGTGAAATTGGGGCAACCAGGAGAACAAACAAGAGGAGATTCAGGTAGGGATGCACAGGATTGGTGTAGGAAAGGACCATAGCTCTGCATTTCTTTGGCAGCAACAGCTGCATTCAATGTGGACAATTTAGAATTTGGAGCCTCACACTCTACAGGGAGATGTGTGGGCATCATATAATACAGATGATTGGTAGAGTTAGATTGTTTAATGGGTACATGTCTCTGGGCAAGATGCAGAGCTATGTATGGGATGTGATTTTTTTTTGTGGGACAGATGCAATTTTTTTTAAGGTGAGAGTGGGATGTTAAGGAAGGATTATAGGTATGTGTGGTGAGGGAGGTTTGGTAGGAGAGATTGCATTTGCAGACAGACAAGACAGCAGACAGGGGCAGTGTATGACACATAGGGGGTTAAACACCTTGATGGGGAGGGTTGTTGGGAATCTGAGGCTCATGAGCCCTCCCCCCAGATGGCAGTAGTGGCACTGATGTCCCCACCAGATTGCAGTCATCACTACTCCTTCACAGCCTGGAGGGTGGCTGTGCTGGGGGCTGGACTGTAGGGACCGCCTGTCCCTCTTGCTGCTCCAGCCTGATGTCCACCTGGTGCAGGTGGTCATCCAGCTCCATCTGGAGGACTCTGCAAACCATGGCAGAGACCTCATCCCAAGTGGCAACATCCTCACTGTGCCCACTTGTGGGGGGGCTGAGTTCCATCCCCTGCAACAGTTCCACCCGAGGGTGGTGCAGGACTGGTAGATGAGGGAGGACTGGGTTGGGTCCCAGGCATGCTGGGACCCAGTGCCTCAGCCATGTGGGATGGGAGAGGTGGATCTGCTGGAATCTGCCTTCCCCATATGTGCTATGGTGGGTAAATTAACAATGAATATCGGTTAGTCATGCACAACACATTACAACATTAGTCAAAATAGCATGCATGGATATTCCCATTTACACAACACAGTGAAATTATAACAGTGCCATAACAAACAGAAACCATGCATATATGGAATGGTATTCAGGGTCAAAACAGCATGCCAGTTAGTGTTATGTCAGGCAAGCAATAAAATGATTATTCAACAGGGAATAGGGTCTATATTAGAACACCAAACATTCAAAATGTCGAGTGTTCTAATATCGAACCCTAGCAATCGAAAATACCAAACATCGAACGTTCAGAACAGCAAATTTTTTCCTAGGGAAAACATTTGCTGTTCCAAAACACATACACATAACACAAGCACACCAAACACACAGCAATCCACACACACACACACACACACACACACACACACACACACACACACACACCTAAAATATTACACCTAACCCTACACTAAACTATACACACACCACTAACTATCCACTTACCTTAACCCAAACCCTAACCCTAAGGTCTGTCACTATCGCACACTCACCTCACCTGCTCCCTAACCCTAACTCACCTAACCCGCCCTAACCCTCATGTCCACACAATCGCACACATACCTAACCCACACTCAATCACACACTTACCTGAACCCGACCCATAACTTTCCAACAGAGTGCTGAAAATACAGAAGCAACAGAAACGGATAACTGAATTCTTTCCCTAGTAAAGAATTCCGTTTTCTGCTACTTCGATATTTTCAGCGTTCGCTGAATATGGGTCGATATTAGAACACTCTACATTTTAACTGTTCAGTGTTCTAATATAGACCCCAGGGAAGATTAGTAATGCACACAGTTTAAACAAAGATAAACCGAATGGAGCAAAGTAGAGGTTTGTTTAGGAAAATACCCATGTTGGTTTCAGTGAGATGGTTGGATCATTTGAGTGGTGGGGGAAGGGAACTGATTCAATTGACAACTGCTATCAGGTATATTTGTCAGCACACTACTATTCACTACTCTACATTCTGACCACACTTGCACTCTACCTGGGCCATGGGGATGCTACAGCACACCAGCTGTAGATATCAACAGAGCAATTGTACCATTATTTTAGTTATACACATCAGACCTGTTTCTATACCAATTTCTTTAGCTATGGGCCCTGTGCAGATGAACTGTGTGTACTTTACATTGCAGTTTCTACACATATTTCAGATTTACATATTAGTTGCAGGCCCTGGAGTGTGTGTTGTGCTTTTCACATACATCTACTGTGACATTCTCTGTGTGCAGGTTTCTTGGCGAATTGGAGAAACCTGCAAAACAGGATAGGGGAGGTGTCGGATTGCAAAGAAAACAGAACTGTCATAGCAGAGCAAAGCAAACCTGCAGTAGACCGGCCATAGAACACATTACGCAAGATAAGCCAGGTTTAGGAAAGTACAAATGAAAGCAGGCTACTGGATGCATGCCAGAAAATGGGAGGTGAAACATTAAGAAATGTAAAGGGAAGGACAAGAGGTAATCCACAATAGCCAAATGTAATTCAACACCAAAGGCACCACAATAGTAGCACCTGTCGTAAAACACATAAGATACCCTGCAGCTACGATCATACATACACACCCTATGACATCATCAGTGTTCACGGCACAATAGTATAAAGTGTAAAAGCACCTCACACACACCTGTGTATTCCCAAACACTGCACCATAGATGTAAACAGATGGGGAACTTTTACAATGTACATGTTGGGAGCTGCCATAGCTGTGATTCATCACCATGTGTTAGAGACTGAAGGTGTTGTGGAGGATGCTGCTGACAACCACTGCAGGCCCTGGAGGAGGAGAAGAGTGTTCAGACCAAGGGTAACCTACCAGGGGCTACATGATCTGGAGATAGTAGAGTGTTACAGGGTGGACAGGAACCTCTTACAGCAAATAGTTGGGCTGTGCCGGCCACGCCTGAGATCCAGAAGCAACAGAGGGGAACCCATTCCAGTGGACACGAAGGTATGTGTAAGCTTGCGAATACTAGCTACAGGTACCTTTCAAAGGCCAACTGGAGATATAATGGGGATCTCACAGGCATCAGCATCCAGGGTACTACACCAGTTCCTGGATGCCATGTTACCACATGCCAATGATATATATACACTTCCCCCGAACTCAGAAGGAGTTGGCCAGCAATATGCATCTCTTCCACCATCTGGCACACTACCCAGAGGTACTGGGTGCAATAGACTGCACGCACATACATATCAATTCACCACCCAGTGAGCATAGTAGGTACTACATAAACTGCAAGGGATACCACTCCATCAACTGCCAGGTTGTGTGCAATGCCCAAGGCATTATCATGGATGTGTGTGCTGGCAGCCCTGGAAGCTACCATGACTCCCACATCTGGCATGCCTCACAGCTGTATCAGGTATTTGTCAGGGGGGACATCCCACATGGCCACCTTGTGGGGGATGCTGGTTATGCACTGGAGACGTGGATGATGACTCCCATCAGAAATGCACACACACCCATGCAAAAATGCCATAATGAGGCACACACACAAACCAGAATCATCATAGAGCGTGTGTTTGGGATGCTGAAATCACAGTTCCGTTGCTTGGACATACCTGGTGGACCCTTGCAGTACTCTCCAGGCACGTGTGCCCACATCTTCATAGTATGTGCCATGCTACATTATATGATCCAGCGGAAACAGCTGCAGCAGGGACATAATGGTGAAGGCCCTCACAGCCCACTGCAATTGCCAAGGCCATCACAGGCACAGAGGGATTCAGACTACGAACAACCTGTGCCAGCCCCAGTAGGCAGATGGAGGTGTGCCCAATATGCCTATGCCTTGGCAAAGAGGGAATGTATAGCACATACTCTGACAGTGTAGGCCCCTACGGACTGACACACCTCTCCACCTGCACACACAGTAAAATGGATGGCACACACACATGACCACCTGTAAATTGTAATGTATAGGTGGCCTACTGTGTGAATCCTAAATAGGCAGCCCTCAACCATTGCACACACAACAGCTATTGGAACAAGGAATGTCAACACCTGAACAGTACATGCACCTATCAGCATATGTTGGTACTGTATGTATAGGTTCCTAGGTACATCGGTAGGTACATGCCCGATTGTCATAGGCCATTCATCAATTGAGGCAAACAGTGTCTGCTGTCACCACCACATCGAGTAACCAACTGTCCCTCAGTGGAGCAGAGCCAATTGTGGGATCCATGTGTGTAATCACTGTTCCCCACACACTCTGCATTGATTCCCTGGTGTGTTAATGAGGGGCTCCATACAATGTAATCATGGATGTAGTGGCAAAGCATAGGGTGTACCCATGGCAGGTATCTGTCACCCCAGCATGCTCCACCTATGGTTGTGTGAAGGTGTAGCACATTATAGTGTGTGGCTCACTGTGACATACATTCCCAGTTAAACATCACTTGGACATACCATTAATAGGTCTCATCCATATGTAACTAACTGAGTTACCCATTTGATTGCAGTATGGAGTAACAGCCATAGTATAGTCCACATACAAAATGCCATAACACATGTACAAATCCCAGATGCCCAAGTGGTAAATGCACTGACTTTTGTGCATGTTCCCGGTACCACATCCTGCAAGGGACATTACGTAATCCCGAAGGCACGAATAATGAATGTTGGATGCAGGTCATCAGATCAGGTTTAGCACATGTTAGCAGGAATATGCGTTAACCAGTGTTGGTACGCATTGTTTAAACATGACTATACGGATATGCGTGAAACAGGGCTAAGGTTCTCTGACTATCATGCACATCACGGTCAATGATGTCCAGAACAGGAGAAACTAGCATCATTCACCCCTGTACTAATAGTGCCTGCTCTGAAGGGTAAAACAACCACTGCCAGGAGTAGAACACGCAATCATGTACACAATCACCTAACACTAAGCTACCCAAGATGTACCAATGGCAGGTATGTAATGTGACAGGTTCAAACACAAATGTGCGGAGTCCAGGAAACAGTATACACCAACATGTACACAATAAAGGTGTATTCTCCCTCTCACTCTCTCTCTCTTATATATATATATATATATATATATATATATATATATAAATAGAGATAGAAAGGGTAATAGAGAGATATATGTTGATATATATGGATTCAGCTATATCTGCAAATATATAGATAGGTCGACGACATGTACACAACCATGGAGGTAGAAATAAATAGGATACTGCCAACTATGGAATGTGTCACATACCGACACGCGTAACCACGAGGCTTAAAGACCAAAAGGACACAGTACTGGAACACTGGAACTGCATGTAATATTATCACGATATTAAGGGATATTTAGTTATCGCTGCCGGTGTTGCGGTCCACGTAGGTACTGTGATCAACTGTGTTTGTGATTGCTGTAGTCTGTGTATGTGTGTGTTGAGGGTGCCGTGTGCATTTCTGTGGGACTGTAATGTGTGTGTGTGTGTGTGTGTGTGTGTGTGTGTGTGTGTTTGCATCGTGTGTCTATTAGTGCTAACTTGGAGGTAGATCATTACGGTAGGTGTGGTTATAGCTGGCCATAGGCATATGGTTACCACCTGTCCCACTTTAAGAGGGACAGCCTCTCCCTGGGCAGTTGTGTCCTGACAAAAAATATTAAAAATGGCAAATGTCCAAGATTGTAGGACATAATTATGTCCCATATATTATGTAATAATTGCATTAAATAGTTATGCCTGTATCCACAAAACGTAAATGTTGCATGAAACATGATAAGTAGCTAAAGTGCTACAAGAATAAGTATGTATTCAGGATAAAAGTATGTTCTATCCTGTGTACTGACCGTGGGTATGTGTCAGCCTGTAAACACCAATGTGTGTCCTGCAAATGTCCCACTATGGCCATTTGAAAAGGTGGCAACCCATGCCAAAGAGGTTCAGTCACCAACACAACTGCAATGAGTGCAAATATCTGTTACAGAAATACACGAGACAGCTGTCATTTAGTAACATCCCTTTACATATCGCTGTATTTCCGGAGGTATGGAAGTATCAACCTCACCTGCATACTATATAGAAACCAATTAACAATGGCTCAGTGTATAAGCCCGTAACAACCATAGTTCAGTCTACTAAGTGTTAGGTCTTCAATTAGGGAAGGAGCCCACACACATATATATGGAATATGTAGAAATGCAGTCCCCACAAACTTGTATATGCTATGTACACCCACCTACATCTCCCCCACACCTGAAACAATTTCAATGCAGACTAATAACATCCCAAACATCCACTCACTCAATTACATCTGCAGAAGCATTAACATACCTTGTAAGAGACACATTTGTAAAGACGCCATGTGAAATCGTAGCTGTTGTATAATGGAACAGACGGCAATGTTACAGGTTTTGTTTGCAATAGTCCCTTATCAGACGGTTGAGATGACAGGTACACTCACATGTAGAACCACATACTCTAGCCATCACACACAATCCACAAGGGACATGAATTCAAAATATCCATGTCTCTACAAATAGCAGTTGCAATTCTTCACAACAAAACACACATAGGCCGTCTCACCGAAGGTAGGGCAAAAGAGCAACGCTCAAGTAGAGAATTAAATTATACCCCACTGTTGCCACATAATTGGCGAATGGAGTAGCTGCACATCTGATGTGCATGTAATAATTTACTCAGGAACACCAATTGGCGGCAGGAAACCACATGTTACAGGTATCAACGTATATAAGGATGACTTGCCATACATTCAAACCGTATGCTCATACCATAGAACCGTTTAAACAGTAAAGGTGTAAGAGAGATATTTACAAGGATTCGGAATGCTAACAAGGTATGTGGAACACTCAGTATGTTAGTGTATGTGGAGCCTGTTTTGTATTAATTAAAAGTGTACGCAATGCATAAAGTGGGAAAAGGTATTATGTAGTGATGTCTTGTTGAGCATAGTAATGCTTGTAGAAATTGTGTGTCCTGCTGTGGGCCACAAGGTAAACATCACATACACCACAAGGGATGTTACATGAGGGCTTTAAACAGAACAATTCCACTCCACCCGCCATCAGTGGTAGGGTATGTCCAACAAGTACATGCCATAGCAGGGGATAGTATATGTTGATATACTGTCACAGTAGGCATGTGTATGGGCATATAATGACAATAACATGCCTAAGGTGGTCCTGCTGTGCAAGTATGCTTTGCATTATGGGATAATGTGTAAAATATGTGTAATGTACAGTATTGTAAGTAGATATGTCAGATATTCTACACAACATAGCTGTTATATCATGCAAACAAAAGGTATCGTCTAAGCCAGGTTTACATATGGCTTGTAGTCACGGGACACTGTAACAGCATGATAGCTAATCGAAATGGAAGAGCTACTCAATTAACCATGCACAAAGGACATGTAATAGCTTCACAGGTTCATAGTGAGGTACTATGCTGTCTGGCAAGTCTATGTGTAAACCCAACTACAGTGTTTATACCGGCAGCACCTCTCTAGGGTAGTGTCCTGTCTGTGAACAGCAGAGCCATGTGTTACCTGCACCTCTATATAGAACAGCCACTGCAGTGATCCCTGGTGTATCAGTGTGACCGCATACAGAGTCACTTATGACCGGTGTGTTGGGTATGTTATAACACCCTATTGGCTGTAGTTGATGGGCACACATGAGTCTCTGGGCTATAAGTAATTGTTGTTGTGTTTGGTAATGGGGGCTGCCTCTGGTGCCTACACAGAGTATGGAGAGGTTCTGCAAATGTCGTACTCATACTATGTGTGGCCTGTGATGGTGGAGATCTAGTGAGACTATGTGATGAGTGGGGTGTGTTGCAAATGTTAAACGTCCCCACATGAATGTCAGGTTCTGTCTGGGTTGGTGAGAGCATTACCCCCAGCATGGCTACATATGTGCATCTCCCACAGGCTATAGTGTCGTATGTTGGAAGGTGAGCATTGACTGTGTACATGAGACAATTGCTCTATTGCCACATGTTTGCCATGTTCATCGTATAGACAGGCAATAGCAGTGGTAAGTGACACTTGGACATGCCCGTATATTCAACCATGTCTCACAAGATATGTGAGTTACGTGTGTACAACAGCTGTTGTACTGTAAGCAAGCTGGAAATGTAAGGACAGACAGTGTACTTGTAAGAAATGAGTTGGAATGGGTGCTATAGTAATTAGTAGCTCATGAAGTGCTTACATGTTCTGAATAAGTGCTGAGCATGAATATGCAATATAGATAGGGTGTTGGATAATATCAACCCACTGCAACCCACAAGTGTAGACGACAGTCATAATTGGAGGCACTGCACTATTACCCTGCTGAGTATGGTCTGCAAGTCTATGAACCTTTATCAACATAGATGTTAGCAGTACAGAAGTAGATGACAGTATGGATGATTTCACACTGCATAGCATACCTGTGACAGGTCATAGGACATCATCACCCTTACCGTGTTCCAGCTACACTGAGTATACTAGATGTAACTTTGTATGTCACAGTAGTGTTCTACCAATGGCCTGTTGACAGAAGCAACACTACAAAAGGTGTCTGAGTGACATGTGCAAATCACACCAGTGGCAGATACAGTAAAACAGGGTTTGTGTACTGCCCCCCTCATTGTAGCCCATACCACACAGACAAATGGGAGGCATCTGTGTATGTAAGGATGTGAATGGCCATGCCTAGGAGCAATAGCTGTCTCAGTGTTGTGGACAACATACAGAATGGGCTTTGTGGGTGAGGTGCGTGACATATGTGCACAATCTGACAGCTGATAATAGCATTGTCACTGCTAGGTGAATAACCCTGTACCCATTAACTACCACCTAGGCAGTGGTCAACATTATGGACACTGTGTAAGGGATGGTGCTGTGCAGTTCACCTCCCTGAGTTGTTGATGTCTCCAGGCCTATTAGGTAGTCATACGAGGCACCCATGTCATGACAGGGTGCCATCCATGAGCATGAAGATCATTGGACAGGCATACTCAGCACTCGGGTGACCAATATCGGATCACATATCACCTTTAAGAGGTATTCTCCATGTGTGGATGGGCGATACCAGACTTCACAATCCTCACCTCCACTATGCAGCATGCTGGCTACCTTGCATAAAGACATGTGCTACAATGTGATGTTGGACATGCTACACGTACATATCCTGATCTGAAAGACATATGTCATGGACAGCCACCGTCCTACTACAAGGATCGCCACATGCTGGACAGATTCCTGTGCCATACATGTTACATACTCCTGCCATACCATGCAACCCTGTCCATCAAAGCTGCACATGTCATCTCTGTCATACATGGTGCGATAACCGCATGGTAGATATATTATTAACCATCTGGATCAGTAATGTGGTACTGATGCACCTCACGGTGGCAAAATGGCTGTCGGATACAGCTAGAAAACCTTGCCCGTACATGCTATAGTTGATAACCATCCCTGCGAATGACATCCGGCTAGCCATTGTCCCATGTCTATCACATGTGCAACACAGGCGATACGTGGCAGGATGTTGAACTGCTGTACAGTGCCATGTAGTTGTATATGGCAAAACACATGCATGTAAAGGTTTCCATGCGTATGTGTGCATTGTCACTGCTCATGTCCATTAAGGCAGTGTATGTGTTGATATGTGACATATACACAGTATCAAGGTCAGCAGCATTACTGTGGACACATCCAGGCATGTGCTGATAGGTAAGAACACCAGTACAGGCAAAGAGACATGCCTACATCAAGACAGCATTCACATGGAGTATGAACAATGTAATGAGGTGACACACATATATGGTGATGATATCCAGTGCATAACGGGTGTTACATGTGTGTGGCACAAACATGTCAGTCGTGTCAGTGTCATGACGATTTGCAAATATAACTGTTCAGATGTACTAGATTTAATACAAATGTATGTGCAGCTGTATCTCTGTACATCTCTGTGATACTGTGACCTGTCTCCATCATTATGTCTTCCAGATAATGCCTTGTTCACGCCTGCCAGTGTATAGCTGCCTGGAGGATGATGCCCTCATCCCATACCTCCATGAGAACTATGAGGTGTTGTTCAGCCATGTGCCACAGCATGCCCAGCAGCATGACGACCTGTGGCAGGACCTTCGCAGGAGAGTTAATGATGTGGGTGGCCATAACCGCACCTACCAGCAGGTGCGCAGACACTGCACAGATCTGATATGACATGCAAAATAGCGTGCCAATGCAATCACCAGGGAACAAGGTGGAACAGGTGGTGGGCCACAATCCCAGCCCCCACTCACACCCACTGAGGTGCTACTGGCCAGCCTGGCGACACCTTCAGAACAGCATCCACAAACACTAGCTGCCATCGTGGAGGTGGGTGTCTCCCAACCAATGATCCTGGAGTTGCCTGGTAAATCACTACTGCACATATGACTATTATATCCCATTTAGTTGCATGTGTCACTGTAAATATGTAATGTAACATCATATGCAAGGTATGTTTACACACATGCCGCATACTACACTATGCTACCCTGTGTATGCACACATGTGCATACTATATGCTATTGTACAGGAGAATGTGTTAACATGCACAGTGCACCCTGTGGCTGTCATACAGTCATGGATAATGTTCAAACTGTTGTGCCACCCTTATACAGGTGCCTCTGGCATGCCACAAAGACATAAGTCCATTGCAGGTGAGACAGTTATCAGTATCAGGCATGTTAATGCATATATCTATTTGCCATGTGGCCAGTTAACACATGTACACATAATGTATGGTCCAGTCATGATATACAGGTTGCATCTGTCATCATTCACACTGGCTACCCATGTGCAATATATACAAACTAAACGAAACACTGACATGAAACCACAGTATCTGTCATTGCTAGATGTGTGGACAGCTGTGCATACAATAGTGGAGGTGTTCAATGTAGGCATATGTACTATACATTGGAACAACACATGTGTGGTACGCAAACAGTACCACACAGTGAGCTGGGATATGGGCAGCCCACAGGAGTCACCATTGTGTAATATGCCCCTGCAATGGGTGCACACATTGTGATGTGCCATCTGACATGTCCCAGACATGTAGTGTTCCGGCTGCAATATTGTCTCACTATCCCATAATACATACCCCGCATACCAAACATACAACCCATTGTCTGCATAGCCTGTGGACAGTGACATATCTGACATCTATGGGTGTATGTCATATGGGACAACACAGACATGTGAGATAGATGGCCATAACAAACATTTGGCCAACACATGTTCACACATGGCAATGGAGGATGGCCAGAGACATGTAGCCACACAGTAGTTTTGATGTGTATACACCCTGTTGCACATTGTCCACACATGGTCCAACTATAGCCTTAGTTGACTGATTATATAGTTGATGTGGGACACTGGACATCTTAAAAGCCTGTGCACAGCTAGTGGAGGTGTCACTTAATTCAACCATATAAGATGTGTTGAACATCATGACTGTGTCATAGCATGACAGTAGTCACCTGTACAGCTTCCATAGACATTGACACCACATCAGACCACAGATACTGTACATTTCCCTTGCTGCTGTAGGTCATCACTGTCAGCCATGCACCTCGTGTGTGTGGTACATTAATGTGATGTGGGACATGGTGTATTGACAAGTCTGCCATGTGTGGACATGGTTGCCAGGCAGCTAAGACTTTGTATTAGTTGTGCAGGGGTGTCATCCGTAGGTCTTCCAGTGACCTGTAACATGACACAGCATGGTTTGGTGTGTATACACCTCAGTGACGTGGGTCACAATCCAGAGTTATGTAATGTGTATGCACGCAGTTATGGCTATGCACTGTGTGCGTATTACACACTGTATAGAAATATAGACACCTCATGATGCCATGCAATGGCACAGTGTCTGTACTTCGCACTGTATAGCAATTTAGACAACTCACACTACCCTTCAATGCTCATGCACATTTGCTAAAAGTGTATTCTATCTGTAGGGCATACAGACAACACTGCAATGTGATACCTATTACAATGATGTACATGTGTCAGGACACCATTGTGTCAGACATGTATGCATGTCAATGCACACATCCGCAGATTACATGTCAAGGTCACTTCAGCCATGTGTACTCTTAACCAGTGCTGGTCCACATGGTGTATCACAGGAATGTATGCTTACTGCCATGATTATGTGAACTGCATGGCTACTGATATGACACCTGCTTGCTGTTGTGTGCAACCCAGGGAGGTATGCTAACTACCACTATTAATGTCTGAGCTGCATGCCGTCTGCTGTATCACATGCATGCTGCATGCCTTCTGTCAAATCATGGGCATGGTGTGTCTGTATGTCTGTGTGTCTGTGTGTGCCTATTGTAATGTAGAGTCTTTCTTTGCATTCACAGGTGATATAGGTGCGTTACCCTCCTGCGGTCCATCTGATGTTAGTGTCCTCACAGATACTAGCAGTGATGAACATATGCATGAGGTACAGGCAGGGTTGTCAGGGGCTGAATCTGTGCCAATGGTTGCCATACCAGCTATGTCCCCCTCTTCCCTGAACACAGTTCTCATGCCAACACATACCCCATCACCAGTGGCCAGAGAGAAAGGACAGTCAGCGTGTGTTAGCTTGGAACAGGAACGTGTGGTGGCTACAGAAGGTGTGTCTCCACACCATGGTGTCAGTGTAATGACTGCAGATGTGCCACACAGGCATGTGGCTAGTGCTGCTTGTAGGAGGACCTCTGGCAGACATGCACCTGCAGGACAGAGCGCAGCAGTTGGTGTCACCAGCCTCATGCTACGGACTGTAATGGCGGCACAGGCATGTGCTGAACGGCAGAACAGAGAAGGGCAGAGGCTTCAGAGGGTTGCTATCCATACTCTAAATGACAACATCCAGGCATTGGCAAATGCTCAACAGCAGATTGCTGATGTTCTGGATAGGCGATTGGGTGACATGGTTGGAATCCTTGACCATGGCATGGCAATCCACGAGCATGAGCTGTCTGTGCTGGAACATCTGGTAGGAGTGAGGCATAGGCCACATGGATGTAGACCAGCTACACCACCTAGTGCCGGTCAACATGAACGAGCCACCTCACATGCCCACTCTCATAGTGCCGGTAGCAGTAGCAGAGCAGCTGGTGCTGTGTTGTCCACACCAGGACACAGCAGGCCATGTGGACGTGGCCCTGGACGTTCCCAGTAGGGACACAGTTCCAGTGGACAAGTGTCATCGGACAGTAGCCAATCTGTACCTCCGCCTGGTAGTGCCCATGCAACCCCTGGCAGGCACAGGTCACATGGCCATGGCCGGACACAGTGAGCTGTACATCCTGGTCTGTACAATCTGGAGCTGTCTATAATACCCCTGTGTAGGCCTGACAAAAGGCAGAACTGTGTGCACACATACATGCATACAGCAGAAACATCTGTAGGGCACCGCAACACCCACATGCATAACAACCACACACGTCCAATCAGATCACCGAACCTTGCCCACACACATGATGTCATCCACTGGTGCAGCCTATGCCCCTGGCAAACATTATCACCCTGTGCAAATGATGATGCCTGTGTCACATCCCTGTCATCCACATCATCGGTGCAGGGACATGCTCATATGGTCTGATGCACAGGGTGAACAGAATAGTGAGATAAGTGCATATTACATTAGTTGTGTACTGTTGACATGCACCAGACATACCATGTAGTACAGGTTTATAATGCATTGCAATATGTTCACAGTATGTGTCTTGGTAACAACGGTAACAGCATGTTGGTAATTATGCCCTGCTTCCCTCCTTAAGGTCTAATCGCATGTGCCAATAAGTAGCAGTGTTTACAGTTTTACATGTGTAAATGTGGAGTACTCACAGGCATGTATGGCAATACCAGCATGTTATATGTAGCCTCAACCTCACTGTTAGAAAGGCTACCATTCCACAGATGTCCACACATCTACTGATCCAGAAGCATGTGGGCTGTTTAATAGGCTACAGTCGCTAGGGACGTGACATCCATACTAGGTCACATCACAGGTATGGTGACATGGTGCGGGGGGTTTACACAGTGGTCTGGCCGATGATAATGTTAGAGGCCACTTGATAGCATGAGGCCTCATTGTGTAGCAGTAATACCCTGTCACATTACAGGATGAGAACACACACAGACCTACACAGAAACACACAGTAACATGCTCACACTCAGTTTAATAGGCTACAGTCGCAAGAGACGTGACATCCATACTAGGTCACCTCACAGGTATGGTGACATGGTGCTGGTGGTTTACACAGTGGTCTGGCCGATGATAATTTTAGACGCCACTTGATAGCATGAGGCCTCACTGTGTAGCAGTAATACCCTGTCACATTACAGGATGAGAACACACACAGACATACACAGAAACACACAGTAACATGCTCACACTCATGGGGTCAACAACACTATAACGCACACTCGATAGTGTTGAGGTGAGGACCCCTGCCTATGTGGTAATCACCCTCACAGTACTGTGCACCAACACGATGCGACACAGAGAATGAACATGTGCAGGTACCAGTAAGGCTGAGACCGATGGCATCAACAGGGTAGTAGACTGCATCACCATGAGGGGTTAGGGATCCTGTCTGTTCTGTATGGTAGGATACACCTTCACTCCATGCACCAGATAGCCATACATACATACACACACACACACTGTGGAGTCCACAAATGTCATTCACATACAGATAGCTGACATGTGTGTGATACACACACCACCCCTGCCTACGTCATGCTTTCTACACTGCAGTATGTACAGATCTCTACAACAGTGTACAGGGGTGTGTAACAATTGTGATGTATTCCCCACCATACATGGCATATATGGTCACACAAGCAAACACACATGGCAGTACTGTGAATCATACACCTGCTATATGATGATACGTCTGACAGACATGCAGCAGTATTGGCCGCATTATGTGTACCAACGCTACCTTCGGCAATTGTGCTGCTATATGCACACAGAAGGATGTAAGTGTTACAGGTGCCAAGTGATTTACAGTCAGCAACACCCTGACCACTGTGTAGGTTGTATGTCTTCACCTTCAAGTAACAGTAACATAGCTTACTGTTTGCACATGTAATGGTAGGATGGCTTGTGACACACCTGTGAGCCGTCTTCAGCAAACATCCATCTGAAAAGGTGGATCACCACTTTATGTACACACATCCATCCATACCTGATGTACATCCTACTGTACTGTCAGTATTTCACCATATACAGGTGTCAATGATGGGGCTGCATTGCAACTGCATGCTGTAGTTAGGCACAGATGAATTACATACATCAGCTACTGCATATGCATGGTAGCTGCATGCACACCACTACATGTACATGTGTGTTGGTCCTACATGCCTGTCATGTAGCCATGTTTGTATGCATTGCAATTGGTGGACATGTGTGATGACATACATAACACATGGACTGTTGTATGATATGATGGTTGTCATGGGTAACTAGTACAGAGGGAATGTTACCTCTGTCAACATTGCTACCTTATGCACTGTTAGCATTCAACAGCCATAGACCTACCTTCCATGTGCATGTGTGTGATTGCTGTAGCCACTTGTCTGCATGAAGGACAGCAAAAGTTATGCTATGTACATATGTGTTGTGTGTGTGTGTGTGTGTGTGTGTGTGTGTGTGTGTGTGTGTGTGTGTGTGTGTGTGTGTGTATTTCCAGCTGCCTGGGGACAGAGTAATGCTTTTAGATGGCTCAGTCCCCATACATTCCCTATAGGCGTCTTTGCCTTTGCGGATGATGTCATCCACCTAGAAGTATGCCTCTGGGAATGTTGTGTTCCAGTAATCTCTGTAGCGCATTCTGTAACTGCATAATGCTGTAGTGTGATAAGGTAGTTAGGTGTATGTTTGACTCCCAGCCCTGCCACGTGTGTGTGTGTGTGTGTGTGTGTGTGTGTGTGTGTGTGTGTGTGTGTGTTTCTAGCTGCCTGGGAACAGAGTAATGCTTTTAGACGGCTCACTCCCCATACATTCCTTATCGGCGTCTTTGCCTCTGTGGATGATGTCATCCACCTAGAAGTATGCCTCTGGGAGTGCTTGTGCTCCAGTAATCTTGGTATCGGCTTCTGTAACTGCATAATGCTGCTGTGCAATAAGGTAGTTAGGTGTATGTTCGACTCCTAGCCCTGCCAAGTGTATGTGTGTAGGTGTTTCTAGCTGCCTGGGGACAGAGTAATGCTTTTAGATGGCTCACTCCCTATACATTCCCTATCGGCATCTTTGCCTTTGCTGATGTCATCCACCTAGAAGTATGCCTGTGGGAGTGCGGTGATGCTGAAACTTGGTAGCGTGTTCTGTTACTGCATAATGCTGTAGTGTAGTAGACTAGACAGGTAGGTGCTCGATTCCAAGGCATTTCATGTGTGTGTGTTTGGCAGTTATACCATATGTGTTGGTATCTGTGGGTGGCTAGCTGCGGGATATGTTCAGCGTGTTTTGTTGCTGACCTATATAGTGCCCACAGCCCGCATATTCTGCCAAGACACTGGGTTGTCAACACATACATTCGCCAATAGGTCTGGTGAGTAAATGTCAGCAGCCCAACTCTTACCCTTGATACGGTCTGACCCATGTGACGCAACAAAACACACGTGCCTTGATAGTAACAACACTACATGGTGCAGATGGCACATGTAGTTTCCTTTTCATTCCTGTCTAATGCTTTGCTGTCATGTGGTCCGCTGTTGTGATATAAATGCAATATCTACATATGTGTGTACATGTATATGTGTGTATGTATATCTATATATATATATATATATATATATATATATATATATATATATATATATATATATATATATATACATATATATATATCCATGTATATATGTATATGATATATGTAGATATAGAGATAGACATAGATGTGAACATATATGTCTGGGGACATCAGCACTATTGAATGTTTGTGCCGGATAATCTGTACGTGATAACCTGGGATCTATGTATATCTGCCATGGTGTAGTGGTAATGCACATCGTCTGTTATGTGCAGGGTCACGGGTTGTAGTCGTGTAGACACTGGTTATTTTGTTGCTGGGAAGACCATGGAACATCGAATATGGTGATAGTAAGTCACATGTTGCCAGTTGTGTATGGATCTGAGCGACACTGAGCAGTGGTTATTAATTTGGAGGTTCGGTATGGGTCATATAACTATTCATTAGAGGACTATACTATGCAGATGAGGTTGACAATAGTGTATCCCATTTATCACCAGGGTGTGATGCAGGTCCCTGGAGTGTATGTGTGCAGTCAGCCAGGTGCAGGGCTCGAATATAGTTGACAGCATGGGAGGGGGTCAGGCATACTGTACGTACATTGCAGAACTGTGCCATGGGAGTGCTCCTGGCTTAGCATGCCTAAGCTAGGTTTGTGTCTATACCTGCCTGGTGACATTGGGAGGGATGACATCAGTGGTGGGGTAGTCAGGGTGTACAGGCTGCACAAACAGGTGTTGATCAGCACAATCAGCAGATGACATGGCCAACCCTCATCTGAACAGTACGGTAATGTGAGCAAGCAGCATACACACAGGTTTCTTCCACACTCTACACCACCAGTGTATACCTGCGGGGACATTTCACGACACAGTCCAACCAAATGAGAAGGGCTGCAGCAGGCAACATATACCAACATGTGCAGGAGGCTGGGGCAGTGAGGATGTGTATGCTGCCGAACAACCCTTACTGGAGTGACATAAGACTTTATAGTCCCTGGGTGACTTACCAGGGGCTACATGGGCTGGGGATGGTGGAGCACTATGGGATGGACAGAGACCTCTTACAGCGGCTTGTTGACCTGTGCCTGCCACACCTGACACATTAAACAGGCCGAGGGAAACCCACCACAGTGGATACCATGGTATGTGTTGGCCTAGGTGTACTAGCCACAGGTACCTCACACAGCACAACTGGGGATATCATGGGTATCTCACAGGCATCTGCATCCAAAGTATTGCACCAGTTCACAGATGCCGTGTCAACACATGCTAGTGAGCACGTACATGTCCTCAACACACGTGATTAATAGACCAGCAATATGCATCAGTTCAACCACATGGATGACTACCCTGGGGTACTGGGTGCTATAGCCTGCACACACACACATACACATTGAAGCACCACCCGGTGAGCGGGGTAGGGCCTACAGTCACCGCAGGGGCATACCCTCCAACAGCTAGGCCATATGCGATGGCCATTGCATGAGATTGAATGTGTGTGCTGTCTGCCCTGGAAGCTATGATGATTCTGATATATGGCTTCTGACACAGCTGTACCACACCAATGCCAATATGGACATCCCCTACAGTCTCCTAGTGGGGGATACTGGGTAAACACCGGTGTCGTGGCTGATGGCACCCATCAGCAATGCACACACACCTGAACACTCACACCATAATGAGGCAGATGCGCAGGCAAGACATATAATTGTGCATGTATTTGGGATGCTCAATTCACGGTTCTGGTATCTGGACACATCCAGTGGAGCCCTGCAGTATTCACTAGCTACATGCATACAAGTTGTTATGGTATTTGCTATGCTACACAATCTTATCCTGCAGTAACAGTTGCAGCAGGAACAGCATGGGGCAGGGCCACACAGCCCAACACCACTGCCAAGGCCTGTACAGGCACAGTGTGACTTGGTGAAGGAACTACCTGAGCAGGGCACAGTCGGCGAAAGCCTGTGCACAGTATGACTTGCCCTTGGCAAAGAGGCAACACAAGGCATATGCACTGACACAGTAGGTACCCACGGTTTTCTCCTCTCTGAACCGCACACAGTACAATGGATGCCAAACATGACACTACCTGTGCTTGGCCATGTATAGGAGGTGCACTGTGTGCATCTGACATAGGCAGCCCTCCAGCACCATTGTCAAGTCCAGAACACACCCAGGGTATGTCGATTGACCTAACAATTGGCAGTTGTATTAGAATGTGTATTTACCCATTGTTATGGTATGTATGTGAGCATACAAGTGACAGTGGTGGCCGAATGTTAGGGCAGCAGACAGTACACATCCATAGTGGCACCATGATCTCTGTAGCACATACGGGGGTCACAATGTTAGCCAGTAGTACACAGGGTGTCCTAACCCACTTCAGATTATGGACTGACCATCATATGTGTCCGTACAGCCCACACACATTCCATGCAGCTGGACAGATGTGGACCAATTCAGACAAATGGTATACAATGGCCTATGGATATGCCCAATGAATGACCCCAACCCCCTAAGACACACACAGACTACAGCAGGCCAGAAGTTTGATGTAGGTTGTGTAAGCTAGGACATCCAACACCACTGTGCTGGTATTTAAAGCTGGGAACTAACGTTCACTGGTATCCCTCCAACCAGCAATTTAGGTAGGTACACACACTGACATGGAGTACCTGGCATACCAGTACAGTAGCAGCAGATGTGTACAACTGTCAGCTGTGCCCCCATCAAACCGACACATGAGAGTCATGTGCACCACCCACTGTGCTGTGTAGGACTGTGGTTGTGGTTGGATGTCCCCCCACGCTATGCAGACATGTAGCAATTGTCAATGCCACATGACCATTAGCTACCCTGCAGACACAGCATGACACCTGTCTGTGTAGAATGGAGGGTTCAGCAACACAGTACTAATTATCTGGATATGTGACACATGCGATAAAGTTGACCATACTTGGCATGCTCACACACATGACTGTATGACGGTAATGTCGGTCAACAACATGCGTAACAGTCATAATGGGCATGCTCACACACTGAAACACAGGACAGCCAGCCATGCATACACCAGTGTTCCGGACATATCTGCCAGTACATTGCTATACTGTTGGATGACTGCGCTGTATGGTGTGTGTGTGGTCTATTGTCTGTACATATGCCATGATCTATTGTTAATTCACATGAGCTATGTGCGCAGGGTACTGCTACCAACATGTGAATAAGGCGGTTCTTTGTTTGCGGACAGACCGACACCTTTGGATACGGACTGGGTAAGGCACATTCCAGCAGGTGGGAGCAGTTGTGCATGGGTTTGCACAGTGTTAAGCACTGCTGACCTCTGGTCACAGCACCTTATACCCGTTTAGACTCCACATTTCTTTGACAGTGCACTACTGTCATACTGGTAGAAAAACACGCTTACAGCCGCTCGCTCACTGACATTTCTGCTTACATTTGTCACTCACGCTGGGTGTACATGATCCCTTGTGATGCGAATTACATCGGACTACATGACTACAGTATCTAGTATGTGTAACCATTGGGCAACAGCAGGCGTTCGACTGTACGGACTCGGCTGCCTGTCCAGTGACATAATCATATTATATGCGTGTTCCTCATACGATCTGCTCCCATCTGCCTGATACATGGGAACCGATACTCTGCAATGCTGACATGTGACTATGATTTTGTTAATGCAGCTGTCTGCCGAGTCATGCTACCGCATACCTACTGTACGTTTTCCACCTTTCAGATTGCACGACGGGAGACTGTAGGAGTGACACCTTTCCCACTTTGCATGGGACAGTCCCTCATTAGGCATATCTCATGTGACAATACCCGACCTCTCCACCAATCGGGGACACATTTCTACAGAATTAGGGACAGGTCAAGAAAAAATTAGGGACACTTTTACAAAAGTAGTGCTATTAG
Organism: Protopterus annectens; assembly: GCF_019279795.1. Lineage (NCBI taxonomy): Eukaryota > Metazoa > Chordata > Ceratodontiformes > Protopteridae > Protopterus > Protopterus annectens. Next base: position 793,653,745 of record NC_056734.1, read on the forward strand.
CTTCAAACATTGACAGAATCAGAGCATATGACTTAAAACACATTTTCTGAAGTAAAAGAAGTTTATAACTCTTACTTATTGTCATTAGTCATTAAGTGTAATTCACCACCTTTCCTTCAAAATTCACTAATTTTCAGAGGGATAAAGAGGGACAGAGTTAAACTTTCAGTCAAACTCAGGAACGTACCTGAAATTCAGGGACAGCTGGGAGGTATGGACAATACTCTAGCCATTGCAACTGTCCTTATTAGGGGACATTCTCTTGTTGTACGTGTCTGTACTGGTTGCTTGTTACAGGTCTTGTATACCTGACACGTTGATATGTTATATGTAGTAGCATAAGCAAATTTACTGCTGCTAGACTACGCTTTGATTTGTGCCGATATGTATATTTCTGTACTATGCATGGCTGTAGGTATGTTCTACCCTGGTACGTCTGACATTTCTACAGAGCAGGTTCCACTTTGGCCATTCAGAATGGTGGCGGCCCTATAGATCCTATATGTAGAGCTATCACATGTGTCAAGGCAACACATACCCACAGCCAGTAGTAACCTGACGACTTCCATGGTTTGCATACGTTAAGGTTATTCATGTAGCATTATAATTGATAATACTATTTCCTATTACATGTAGCTGTTTCTGATACAACAAATTAATTTCTGACACCACTACAAACACTATATAGCTTCCTTTCCCGAACTCACAGGCCATGTGCCATAACTGTCATTTTGCAGGACACAACTGCCTAGATGGGTGTGTCCCTCGAAGGCGTACGGGTGTTGAACCACATCTATTATGCTATCATCTACCTAAGGTGGTCAGCAAATTATCCACTTTCCATCACTAGCAGAACTCACATACCAATGGGTGTGAATGAACACTGTATCAGGAACAATGCATAACACCCTGTGGGACACATTTAGACGATTGGTTCTATTAACCAGACACATTTACAGTCACAGAGCATATGTATTCATTCATGTTTGTCGAGGTACATGCTGTTTATGACTCATACATGTTGTCATCTGTCATCACCTGTATTCTGCCACCCGTCCACCTAATATCACTAGTTCTGGAAGTGTTTAGTTGGACTTTGTTACATTCTGATACATAACTGTAGATGTCCATGCTAATCAGGTACACAGCACTGATTTGGTCTCTATGTATTCCCCCGATGGTTTACAGACTATCTGGTAGATGTGCTCTTCAGGTTTGGGAGGTGTAGGCGTATGCTATGCCCACATAGGAATATTAATGATTTCCACTGGGTGGGCCTACTACATCTCTGCCAACCAGCACCTGCACACTTAAGCCCATTATTGCATACCCATGGTCCACGTACCTGGCACCCCTCTACAGCAGTCATGACAGATACTTACTGCGAGCGCAGCTGGGGTATGAGCACACCCCTACACATTGCCCACTCTCCCCATCTCAGGACACATGTCGTATGTTTTGTCAACACATGTATTATCACACTTGCACAACCTACTGTTCCATGTACACCTACATCCTGTTCATATTAGTGTCAGCAGATTCACACGTACCCTGAATTTTTGGGGTCCCGCAAGGGACACCATTATCCATGTTTAAAGTGTAGAACTTGCAGATCTCTCCCACTGGTACTTTCCTACTGGTGTATTGGACAGCGGCAGTGTATTGATCTGTATTGCAAGTCTGTATGTCTGCCCGGCCTAGCTGGGCGGTGTGGGGGGTACAACGTTTATTTATTGGACCTCCCAGTCACATATGCCTGGGCAGAACACAAGGGCCCTCCACAAAAAGGACTACCAAATGGTACAATGTAACACAGCAGAAAGGGAAGACAAAGGGGAAGAACAAACGGAGGTGATTTCATCTCCAAGAGATAACTTTACAATAGATATTGTTAATTTGAGTAGTACTTCCTTTTGTGCAGCGACTAACAATGTGCTAAGAAAAGATTTTTCTTTTATTCCTACCAACAGGATGAACATTGGCAAGTTAATGATTGATTTTAGGCTTTTTTTGCGTAAACTGAATCTGCAATACATTCTGCATGATGTTACTACTACAGTGGAACAGGGAAATTCCAGGCTTACTAAACCAAGTTTCTTTAACCCCCCATTGGTGAACACACTGCAAGTGTTTCTGAACATTTGTGAAAAAGAGTTTAGAGAGATCAAACATGGCAATGTTAAAAATAACTTATCTGAAGCTGAATTTATTGCTTTGGAAAATATAAGTAGGAATTCTAACATTAGAACTATGAAAGCTGATAAAGGGGGAAAAATAGTTATTATGAACACTTGTGTTTATGAAAAATCTCTCAGTACATTGTTAGAAGATTCAGAAACTTATTCTAAAGTTTCTTTACACTTTGTCAACTACAGTTTTAGGAAAATTGATACCCTGTTGTTTGATATGTTTTGCCAAGGGGAAATTGACAAAGCTGATTATGATTTTCTAGTGGTAGAACATCCTAAAATGGCTACATTTTTTGGAATTCCAAAAATTCAAAATAACGAACTAAGTCCATCTTTTAGACCTATAGTCTCTGCCAGACAATTTAAAACTGAGAATATTTCAATATGGTTAGACAATGTTCTTAATCCAATAGTACAAAAATCTGAACACTATATAAGAGATTCTTGGCATTTGCTTGAGATCCTAGGCAAATATAAAGTGCCTGACAGACATATATTTTTGTACGCTAGATGTCACGAGTTTGTATACTTCCATTAATCAGGAAGTAGGTTTAGAGTTCATGAGAGAGTATCTTACATGTCTATCTGATTTTTCAGGTGAAAAAGTAAACACAATTTGTACATTAATGGAATTAGTACTCGACAATAATTTTTTCAAATTCAATAATACATTATATAAGAAAATATCAGGTGTAGCCATGGGAACAAGAGTGGCACCGGCTTTTGCAAACATAGTCATGGCCAATTGGGAAAATAGGTTCCTGAAGTTACACCCTGGTTGCAACAAGGTAGAATTATACCATAGATACATAGATGATTTGCTTTTTTTGTGGTCAGGGGAACATTCTGAATTTGTAGAATTTGTATCTGACCTTAATGGCACTACAGATTTTTTATTATTTAAAATAGGTGGTTATGGTGAACAAATTAACTTTTTGGATTTGACACAACATAGATAATGTTACAAGAAAATTTAGAAGTAGAATCTATAGGAAGTCCTGTTTTGCAAACCAGTATTTGCATAGGGATAGTTTACACCCAACACACATGAAAAAAGGGGTTATCAAGGGTCAAATTATCAGACTCAATAGGCTTACCTCTGATGAACATATATGTTTAAATGAGCTTATCTTTCTTAGAGAATTATTTCTCCAAAGAGGTTATGACCGAAGGTGGTTAGATGGAATAGAAAAAGAGGTTTTACTTTTAAGAAAAGGTGTTGCTCAGCCCATTTTGGCTTCTGAGGACATAATGGTGGGAGCTCCTATAAGTTTACATCATAGTAACACAAGAAAAAATCAAGAATTCAACATAGCATTTCCTTTGCCAATAGTAAATTAAATTTGGTGTATAAAGGAAATCATTGAGAAGAACTGGAGAATCATTTTAGGTAACAAAGAATTAAGTTTATCTTTGGGGTATTTACCAAAGTTTACATATAAAAAAGTTACAAACATTAGGCAGAAGTTAGAAACTTCTCAGAAGTCAGAAACTCACAAGGACAGATCAGTTAGCAATAAAAAAGGTACTTTTGCATGTAAAGACTGTAAACAATGTAGGTTCATGTGTAATTCGTCCTTCATTACAATAGAACATTTGGGACAAACATTTTGGGCAAATAAATATTTTAATTGCCATAGTGAAAATGTAGTCTACATGGTTACTTGTTCCACATGCAAAAATTACTATATAGGCAAAACAAAAAGAGTTTTAAAACGTAGAATTATGAGCATGTTCTAGCTATAAAGAAAAAAGATAAAAACAATTCTTTAGCTAGACATGCTCTTTCTTGTATGAATTTTAAGAAATTTGAATTTTTTGTTTTAGATTATGTAGAGAAAAAAATGTTTGGTGGTGACATTGACAACATATTACAACAGAGGGAAGCATTTTGGCAGCTCCTTTTTGGGGCTGATACATACCCAGGGCTTAATGAAGTCATTAACATAAAATGTTTTTTAAAGTATAGATAAATAGGGCATGGAATAACATACTGATATATTGTATTAATTTATATGTATGTATATACATTTTTATAGATATATCAATCATTTTACATAGTATTACTTTAAATTTATTTCATTGTGCAGACTATGACATCATTTCCTGTAATGAATCATTTAAAAGGTGGTTAGGTGGTTATTATTTGTTTTTCTGAAGAAGTTCACATCATTAAAAGTGAATGAAAGCGCTAGCTCATTGTGCCTCAGTGTGTCTCTTGGTTGGATCCTGTTTTTTTCATTTTCAAAGTTACTAGTTTGTGCTTTCCAGCTTGGTTTACTGTTGGGCTGTATATATGTTACCCCTACTTGCTGTGAAGTAACCTATTTATCTACATGTCTATATCTACAATGAGATATATATTTTGTTTTGTGTGTATGTGTATA